>NW_027315723.1:27638144-27640644 GCF_026437365.1 Eucyclogobius newberryi | reverse complement strand
TTTTCTTGTAAGTCACATGACAATAACACACTCATTTTACCACGTCTCAATCGTTCGGTTTGAAAAACACTGAAAAGATCCACACAGATTACATAAACCATGTGATTTTATTGTCACTGTACATTCAGTGCACTGTTAGGACAGACTCACTCAAAAAAAAAAAGCATATTTACAAATGAGTACAGTTTAGGCATGAACACAACAAACCAAAAAACACAAATAATGCCACAAGTTTGCTCTCGACCCTGCGTACAAACAGCACAGGGCAAGCTTACAGTTAATATGGACCAAAGCACTCTTTTAAAGTCGATTCAGACAGCACAATATTGCTTTCGAGGTGTAGAAAACCTGTCCACACGTCTATGGTACATACACCAGGCAGGGTCAGCCGGGGAAAGGTCCTCCTGCTGCACGTTTTATGTAAATCTCGTCAAGTCCCACAAATGGAACAGCGAATAAGCAGCTTTCTCCTCCGAGAAATGTGATCCCCAATTGCAGGAAAAGGTTCATCTACATTTTTTTTAATACCCAGTCAGTGATGTCGCTTTATTTCTGTGCCAACTATTCCCAGGAGACGCCCATGGCCCGCTTCCAAACGCGCTGTAATTTTGAAAAAAAAGAAAAAAAAGAAGAAGAAAGTAAAATACAAATTGAGGTATAGGGTCTAGACTGGTGCGCCCTGCTGTGTTGATATAAGCACAATCGATGAGGATACAAAAGTGAATTAAAATGAAAGGACATCCTGTTATATTAGTTTTAGTAATGAGCGTTTCTCCAGTACAAATTAATTCCCGTGAGAGGAACAATACACATGTTGATGCCATGATAACTGCATGAAACAGACAATGATTAGCTTTCGTTGCACCCTGAAAACAAACATATAAGATCATTGTCCAGGTACATTAATCAGCCATAACATTACGACCATCTGCGTCGTTTCTTGGACAAGATTTATGATGGAAAATGTAATAAGAGTTGCAAATTGACTGAATTTTCCATGAAATTAATACTGTATATGTATCCGTATTTTGACAAATTTGCAATACAAAAAAAGAAACATACTAATTTGTCCGTCACAATGTTCTGGCTGAATGATGTATAACAGTTAACAGCAGAAGGTGGCCATATTTGCCTTGCATAGCCAAGTGATCGTTCTGTTATGAAACTATTACCGAAGCCCGTGAAATCGCCTTTGTGGAGTGTCAGACAAAACCTCCCCACTGCCAGCTCAAAATTTCCCGTCCCAGAGGTAACAGCCAAAGCAGAATTTTAATTGCTCCATTTCTATTGAGAATTTCAGCTTAGGAGGCTATTAGGATTAATTGGATGAATTAGAGACGTTTTATAATAAATTAACCATTTTCTAATTTGAGTGAAAGAGATTGACTCGTACGTGTGACGTTTGTGAATTCGCTACACTTTGGCAAGCTTCAATTCTCGTCCGGGAGTACAACAGCTATAGATACTACTATAGGGGTAAAATGTACACGTCTGATACATGTAGAGCCAGGTATTGTGTGTCACTGTTTGGGAAGCAGCGACTGGCACTTCACGCAGCCTCAACGCGGTCATGAGGGTCTCTTAAAGCAGCTCACTGTATCGCTTATACACACGGCTGTAGTAGTATTGAGGTCAAGTAATAACATATTTGTTCAGTCAAGCTTCAGGATTTTAATGCTTTCGTTAAAGATTTGGCAACTTGTTTAGCAGCACAAAAACTCAGTGCATGTTTTTATATTAATACATAGTAACTGTCAGTATACTTTTTAAAGTTAAACATAAATTGAAGATAATTCTAAACAAGGACTAAACGTATAG
This sequence comes from Eucyclogobius newberryi, assembly GCF_026437365.1. Taxonomy (NCBI): domain Eukaryota; kingdom Metazoa; phylum Chordata; class Actinopteri; order Gobiiformes; family Gobiidae; genus Eucyclogobius; species Eucyclogobius newberryi. Next base: position 27,638,826 of record NW_027315723.1, on the reverse strand, counting down.
CACTGTATTACAAGTCCAAATAAATAGAAATACAAATAAATAGTTGATAGTTATAAATAGCCATAAATAATGTGTGAGGAAAAGAAACATTACGGGTCAAGATACAAGTGAATGTGACATTTTATTTTCCTGACCATTAAAACTATCTATGTGAATAATTCAAACAAGGCAAAAATGAAAATCAAACAAATTTGTCTTTAGTTTGAATTTGTCCTCAAAAAGGTTCTTGGACCATTAAATAATCTAACACATCAGTGCATTAAATAAACAATGTGAAGCTGCCCTGACAGACTTTGCACATTTTCACAGTTGCTACATTTATTGCAAAATATTGCATTGGATTTTGGGCCAAACAATACAATAAACTATTCAATAGGATTGGCTGTGACTGTAAAAAAGTCCAAGACCGCTCCAGATGAGTAAACTGTGTCGCTTGCACAGTTTGTATTTCCCAGCGTCCAAGAGTCAAAAGCAAAACTTGAAATTCATAATTAGACTTCCTCATTATTGCCATGTTATTCGTAGATTTCCAGTGCAAACTATGGCCACTAGCCAACCACGTCCCGTCTGTGAGCACCAAGTTGACTACAAACACTGAGGCGGTGGAGCTACAGTGAGGTAAATATCACGAGTGAATTGAGAATGCTGATGACAAACAGAAGAATATGTCAGGAACACTTCC
>NW_027315723.1:27628144-27633144 GCF_026437365.1 Eucyclogobius newberryi | reverse complement strand
CAACACCAGGATCTCCATCCAGGCGCTCTGCAGGAGACTCATCTGATCGGCCAGAGACAGCGCGGAAAAGCCTGCGGAGGACAGAAAAACACGGCGGCTTCGTTAGGCCTTTGTGTCGCGTTCACTGTGTAAACACTTGACTGGGTATTAGCGTAGCCCATTAGCTCCGGTGCGCTGTAATTGGCACTCCCAGGTCCTCCACGTGTTTTATGGGCTCACTATATTATACTGTACAATCCCCACAGTCCCACATGAAACACTGGCTGACAAGCGCATACGCACCGGCTTAAGGGAGGAATATAAATCTGTCGCGTGGATCGGCCTTTGAAACATGAGCCGGCGATGATGAACAACCTCCAGCGGAAAAGGTTAGGTCACGTGTGAAAACAAACTTAAAAACACATGCAGGTATTATAAATGCACTGCATGTGCTACGGTATAGACCCAGTATAGAAATGCATTTTTAAAAGGAGTCAACCGGAGGCAAAAGTGAAGTGGAATACACAGGTATGGAGAGGTTGGGATTAAGCACAGAATGTAAAGGAATATGAAAAGTCAAGGTGGTTTTGGCAAATGAAAACCACTTGTACGTGAAATCAGAGCCAGGTTTAAAGACGATTACAATTGAATTTTACATTATCTTTTTGTTTAATAGAAGATTTTATTTGACAAAAACTTGCAGAAATGATGAGCCCTCAATAGTTTTTGATTTGATCTACAGATATATTACCGACTTTACCACAAATTATACTTTTTGTGTAGTTCAAATACAATTTTGAGGCTAGAAAATCTAATTTTTCCATCTTTTGTAATCGAAAAACAAACTAACTGACATTTCAGTCATGGAAATTCAAAATAGTTTCATATTTATGTGTAAAAAGCTTTTGTGCAGCACATTCACACATTTTTTTCAGATGTTTATAGAGTTGTTCAGCTTCACATTTTTTAGATAATTGCAGTTGTATTATGTAGTTTGGACGTGTAAAGCCGCACTGTCCATGGCACAAAGTGGAGCAGCCGCAGGGCGTGAGAAAAGGTCAAAAATGTTTGGGTCAAAGGTGATCTTGGGGCTCATGAAAATACATTGTTGTGGTTCTATTAAACTGGTCAAGCGCGTTCCCAAACATCTATTTTCAGATGTCTGGACAAACAGAAGACATGATTTTAATCTTTATTTCAGAAGTTTTGACTTGTGAAGATCAACACATGATGCTTATATTTCAAGCCAAATTAATTGCCAACTGGGCAAGAAAAATGGACCTACGCCATGGGGAAGTTTATTCTCTTATTTTAAGTGAAATGATCTTGTATCCAGGCAGAAACACTTGTGAAATATTGCACCACACAAAAGATATTCAATCTCATCTGGACAAAACTAATCAAATCCAGTTTAAAATGTCTGAGTTCAAGGCGTTTTAATCAAGGCCAGACCAGTGTAGGGCAAATCTTTGCATGTTTTTAACAACTGCATCTTTTTTCACCTACTGCTGAGCTCTTCTTGGTTTCTTTTTTGTATTTTATGTCTGTCCTGAATTGTGAGACATCTTAAGAGTTATAATGATTATGTAGGTTTTTATCTGTTTGTATTTAGATTTTTGTGCTCTACAAATACTCTCGCCTCACATTTGAGTGTCATTATTATTATTAAATGAATGCATACATCAGTTAGAACATTGCATTTCCTGTGTTGACTTCAGGAGAATTAAAAACAGAAATGAACTTGAACACAAAGGCACATATTCCTCAAACGGCTCCGCGTGATCTCTGTAGTATTTAACCTTCTGAACCGGTGGGTTTATGCCGGACGTCCCAGAGAGGTCGGTCGCCATCAAACAGACAGACACCTGAAAGGGCTTCACCTGCACAAAGCCCCTCACCCCTCACCGGTGAATAATAGCGGCGTGATTGGGAGCTATTGACCGGCGCCTTGAACCCCGCGGCCGTGCGTGCTTAAATCCCAGCTTGTTTGGATGGGAATGGGGCAGCTTGACTTAAAAAGAGGCCCTTTTCCAGCAGTTCTTATCAAGCAAATGGAGGGGCAAGGGCAGGGGGGGCGAGAGAATAAGGCGGAATGAAAGGAGGGCTGGGGGTGTCATTGATTAGTAGATTGTAATCAGTCCACCAAATGCGAACGGGGCATCGATCCGAGCCTCAGATCTGACAAACAGACAGTTGATGGAGGACATCCGGTACACGCTCGGTCGGGGGATGGGAGAGCGGCGGGATAACGAAATGTAGATACAGTAAACCGCATCGAAATGTAACGCAATCGTGTTCTAATGCTCTATATGTGCCACACATTCTCTGTACTTGGGAATATTTGTGAATGTAGTTCCAAAAGTATGTGGCAAAAATATACAAAGCTCTACAATATATCTACACGCGCACACACACGCACGCACGCACGCACACACACACACACACATACGGACACACACGGACACACACACGGACGCACACACAGACGCACACATGCACAGAGGAGGAATTTGTGAAGGAAACGACAACGGTGCCAACGGCAGTACAAGGAGTGAGAACAGATACTTCACTGTTGAGGATTTGCTGAACACGTCTGAGTGTAAGATTGCTAAAAAGAGTTGAATATTTTCTACGATTCACGCTTGGGTTTTGTTAAAAGCATATTCCCAGACAGATTTCCAACTTAAGGCAAGACACTGCAGGTGAAGAGGGGGAAAAAACTGTATTCAGAGATGTCAATTTGAAGCCTTCTGTAGTAAATGTAAATGTAAAATGTATCATAGGTATTTCATTATGTAATATTTTCGTACATAAATAGAGCGTTTCATGTGTAAAACTAGGCAACATTTAACATATTTGGGACATCCGAATCTGAAATAGGGTTAGAGCCTGGTTTAAATATTAGATACAAAAAAACAAACACAAGGGATTTGGATATCTTATTTAGTATTTGATCTAGTACAAGATCTTACTGAAAATTGGTATAAAACTTCAAATTTAACTTTATTTTAAAATCTGTCTTTTCATAAAATATCAACAAATACGTTCTGTCAAAATCTTGTTCAAGGTTGTAGAGTTTGGTGTGTGTAGGTTCTACTTCAGGGGCTGATCTTTATGTCTCTGTGGAGGAAAAACGCATCCGGAGAAAAAGTTACATTGTCCCATATTAACCTATGGATGAATGTGGATTCATTGAAATAATATAACGTCTTTAGGTGCAGATTGGACCATGTTGTTGTTTACAGGTGAAAGGTCTTGGACTATATAAGATAAGATAAGATAAGATAAGATATTCCTTTATTGTCCCACATGGGGAAATTTCATTGGTGCAACGCAGGTAGATACAGAGGTAGATACAGAAGAACAGATCACTTATAGGAAGTCTGAAAAACACTTTCAGTAGAAGATCTCCTATAAATAAATAAAAACTCCCATAGACAAATAAATAAATAAATACCATTGCATGTGATCCCGACAGTAATTGCACATGAATATGTGTCACGACAGCACATGAATTGCACATGAATTCCAACAGCAATTGCACATGAATTTCACAGTAATTGCACATACGACAGAATTGCACATCAGTATTAGGTTAGGTCAGTATTGCGACGGGATAACGTGACGATCTCCGGGTAAGACGACTGTTCTCCGCAGTTTCATGAGTTCCTCCTTTGTGTAAACGCGGTACGGCGCCGGCCGGGGGGCGGGGCCGTACCGCGTTTACATATATGTTGAGAGAACAAACTGACCAAAAAACAAAACTTTAAAAATGAGTTTTGCATGTAGTATCTCGTCTTAAAAAAGCTGATTTCTCAAGATACTCTTAGTACTTGTTCTTGCCTCCACATATTCTGGTAAATTGCACAGAATTCTCATCATTTAGTATTGATTTATTTTGCTCAATCTGAATCAAAGCAGAAATGCAGGCTTATAAATAAGACATTGGGAAAAAGGAAATAGCATAGTTATTTTTTAGCGGTGCAAATGCAAGTTAAAAGTAGGTTGTAGTCTTGTATAAGTAACAGTATAAGTGTTCTTAAGTGGTTGCTTTTAAAATGCTCTGAAGGTCTTGAGTGGGGCCAGTGTACAGCTGGAGGAGTGGAGAGTACAGTACAGGTACAAATCAGATAAGTAATTGAATCCCTATTCAGTGGCATGAAGAGACTGAGTGGCTCGCAGTGAAGCTTGAAGCTGTCATTGAGAGCTGGGTCTAAAACAGACAGCAGTTCACTCTCTATTCATTTAGTATCATTACAGGCCTCCTAAGAGCCCTAATGGGCCTAATAAAAAGACAGAGGTAATAATGAGACTAGAGGGCCTGTAGTAGAGCAGCAGTGGCAGGAGAGAGTGAGTCTGAGAACAAGACGGCGACTGAGACGGAAAGACAGCAGTGAAGAGGACGAGCCTAGTATTAAAACGAATGGGATCTTTCAGCGGCGTCTGTAAATACTACTACCATTGTGCAAACTTGACACTAAACCCCCACCACTCAAAGTAAACCGACATACACAACATATTTCACCAAAACAAAAAACAGTCGGGCACTTCCTGTTTCGCAGCCGCGCTCACGTCTGAAGGACTTTTGCATTAATGGAGCGATGAGCAGTAAGGACTCTTATTACCTCATCGCGAAGGCCATTTGTGCAGCGGGCGATGGGTGTAATGGTGGGAGGGGACGCTTAAACCGCAGGGACCCCTTTTGTCTTAATCGTTTCGGGGTGACACGGTGACCCGCTGGCCTCAGGTAAAACGTCCCCAGAGCGTCGCCAGGATCCTTAACGGCTCGGTACGCCAGGCAGGGATTTAGCCGGGCATCCAATCCATCAATGTGGATCAATACGCAAGACATGGGAAACGGAGCAGAGGTTGAGACGGGGAAATATGATGGGGAGATTTTAGCATTTTTTTGATCACATGGGCTAATGAAGTCAGGGTAAGTGGCCCAAAACAAGAGGGACAGTCAATGTAATCCAACATTGTACAATAAGTGTGTAGGATGTATCTGTAACAGAGATAGT
>NW_027315723.1:27533144-27620644 GCF_026437365.1 Eucyclogobius newberryi | reverse complement strand
TTCCATTTGTACGCCTTAAAGTAATCAATAAGCCTTGCAAATAGACTTCTTGTTCTCTGAACATGTGGTTGCTTTTTTAATTAGTCAGTTAGACAGCACAAACCACTTTGTGAAAGATGGAGCCTCACTTGTTTTTACCATTTCTCTTGATTAAGGTAAATTTAAAATTATAAATTGTGAGTCAGGAAACTGTGCATGTACTCTCAATACTAAATCAGTTCAGGGGCTTCTCTCTATTTAATGGCACACAAAGGCCTAATAAAGTGGTGCAGAGTGAGTAAATGCAAAAATATACAAAGCAGGTGTTGCCTTGCATCCATACTTGTCAGACTAAGTGACAGTGACTTGTGGGAGCGCAGTGCTCACACACACTGGGCTCATGTGGCGCGACGAGCGACAAGTGACCCAGCCGCCAAAGCTCGGAATCCAGGGTCTAAGGGCCGTTTGAACTGCAACATCCAACTGGCCCATAATTAATAGACGCTGACAAGAATTAAGAGCTCTATACCAGGCAGGCTCAGTTTACAGCTCCCCTGAGCGCAGAGCACATGGAGACTGAGAGGGACAGGCAAGAGGATAAGACTGCCGTTTTTGGATAAAAGGATCATTTTCTGCAACATCTCAGTTTTTCTTCCTGTCACTTTCTGTTCTTTCAGTCTCTTTTTTCTTATCTCAGAGCAGAGCATTGGGTGTAGCGCTCCTTCCTGCGAGGCTGTGTCCCGGGCCAGCCACTGATCCCTGTGTGGGATTATCCCCTCCCCATGTGATATGGCGCACTACTCAGAATCTGACCACAACAAGACAGCTGGACTAGGCCCCTCGGAGAGGGATGCCGTGGGACAGAGGGGGGAGACGGGCTTGTGTCATTGTCAGCAACACATTCCACACCTTAGGACCAAACCACAGCGGCATGTTGAACCATGACAGAGAGCAGCGGTGACATGGGAGCCCGCGGCCGCTCAGATCTCAAAAACATTTATGCTTTACGGGTGTTGGCCGCTACAGCGTGGTGCAGGAATGTGCAGCAGTGGTGAACGTTACGAGCTTCAGATCACACACTACAGTTCAGGGTGAAGTTGAGACCTGTGACAGAGACTGCCCTGGTCGCCCGTGTGTGTCCACACACGAGTATGGAAGAAATATGAGCCATGTTTTCTCAGAGTCATCTTTGTCACCACCGCCTCCTTCACATTCAAGATCTTTACCAACTTGTGGGGCCTTGAAACACATTCATGACTGAAGTGGTGGCTCCCCTTTATATGGACTCTACATCCATTTTGTATTTGTAATTATACATCATTGTGAGCATTGTGAGTAAGTTATTTATTTACAATTGAATTATTTTTCAGGCCTTTAATATATCTTCTACATCTATTCTGCCGCCCCACCTTTCAGAGGAGCTTCTTTCTAGAATCTTTTAGAATTAGCTGGCTTACCTTGGGGTCAAAGGGAGCTTAGTAAAACCACAGGGATACAGCACATACAAGTAGACATCTCCTCCACTTGTACACTATGATAGAAGCTGCTTTTTGTGCCAACACAGATCGTGGGTGGGCTGAGCAGATAAGTGCATTTGGACATCACACCTGCTCTCATTCTGAAAGAATCGCCTCTTTATCATGTCTTAAAGGTTCCACGGCTTTCATGACTAAATGGCATGTCCATTACTTATGACCGCAATTGTGAGTATAAAACCATCTGCACAGCTGGGACTCCTCCTCTCCTACGGTATTTGAAATTGCTCAAACCCATCCATTTATCTTGCACGATCATAAAATATGTCGGCGGTTGATATCATGGCATTGCTTTGCCGACTAAATCCCCATCTTGAGTGGAACATATGTTAGCGTCCGTGTCACCTGCCAGACAGTGAGGACAGCCACAGTGGAGGTTCCGGGTGGGCAGGGGCTCAGCTGTAGCCCCTCGCTGGTTTCCTTTACACTCTACACAAACAAGCCCCCAGCATGTGCTGCTACATGCACTCGTTTACGCAACACGCACAAATCAAGTTGCAAAGGGTCAAAGGGCAAGTCGCTTTTGGGTAAACAACAGTCCGGCACAAAATAAACTCTAACTGTACGGGTCTATTTCTATTGCGGTGATGTAATATAGTGTATGGATTGGTTTCTGATCTGAGCCTATTGATTGGAGAGGGGATCTGACAGTCTGTGATATTGGATATGGCTTTACTAATCTTTTGTGTATGTGGCCGGAGGAAAATAAGGCTGTAACGTTACCCCGGTAGCCACGTTCGCTCAGGAAAGACTGCTGATCCCTATCTGTGGTCGGGCCAGGGCGAGACACGGGTGTAGGTTGCCAAAATAGTCTGGCAGCTTGTATTCATCCCACCACATTACAGCTGTGTCAGAAAAAGCCCACAAGCAAAGATTATATGTTGAACGAGACACATGCAAAAGCTGGGACCGGCAAGAAACTGTCGCACGTTAGAATAACTGCACTTAATGTCCACGATGAAAGACTTCATTCATGAAACTTATTTAATCCCCTAAACCCCTCAATGAAGTACTTACTAAGCCTGAATCAGTCCTAATAATTTGTTACTTATGAATTTGCTTTGTTCATGCTTTATTAAGGCTAATTAAAATGTAGTTTTTATAAAATGGTACCCAATAAATAAATAAATAAATGTTATCTTCAATGAAAGAAAATACAATAGTAAATGACTATTGTCTTCATTGCATCATGAGTGTATTCGTGTGTCGCCGGCAGATAATTCCTTCCTGATTTTAAGGTTTTTGTGAAATCAAAAGAAAAATTAAACCGAATTTGCTTCATTGCTATGGCGATGAGGACAGTTGTCATAGACTGAAATCAATGAAGAGTTGGCTTGGAGCAATCAAAATCTGACCAAGTCAAATAAATTCATGTAAATCCAAGTTTAAAAAAAGCATTGAGTGCTTGTTGGTGGTGAGGTGGTTTACGGCATTGCACATTGGCGTTGTGGGTTCGTCTAACATTTGTAGAATGTCTCAACCCTCTCTCTCTCCCCCTTTCATGCTTAGGCTTTCTGGTCAAATAAATCATTCAGTCCAGAAAATAGTAAGAATAGAATAAAATATAAACACAGCTACTGTTGAAGGATTTTATTGGATCAAATGACTGCATCGTTTGCCAGCGCTTGGTTAACACCAGGTGTAATCGCTGGGGCCATTGTTGCAATATGATAACTTACTAATTAATCAAAGTGCTTGGCAAAAATGTGGTTGTAGCTCATCACTGACTTCTGTTTAGGGACTCATTAATGTTCATAAATATTGGACTAAGATCAATGAGGCGCTGCAGACTGTCTTCAACTCAGACATTCCAGTCAACTTTAAAACAATGTGTCTCTGATGTAAAACTCCAACAAAGTGGATGGAAATTATTGAGGGATACCTGTGTACTGTTGCTTTGGCTGCAGCAAAAAGAGCAATAACAAGAAAATGGAATGACAGGAACAAAGCCGACTGTCAAGAACTGGTCTGAAATAACACAAATGGAAAAAAGTACTTTTAATTTGATCTTAAACATGGACAAAAAGTGACAAATGGGACTGTTCAGGAGACAAGTGCCTGACTGACCTTTTTAATTCCTTTAGTTTATTCTTTGGGCTATTCCATTTCCTTTTTTAATTTTTATCTTTTCACTCTCTGGTTATGTTCTTGCTAATTATTTATTGAAAAAGAGCATCCACCTGATAAAGTTCTGTGCTAACAAAACTATATCCTCAATACTGGTAATATACTAAACGAAAAAAGCAAAAACAAAGACATTTTAAAGAAATGTAAAATGGCTAATCACTTCCTAAATTCTTGCATCATTTAGCAGTGTGTGGCGTGATGCTAGGAGCTATTAGCGCCGCCATTAGCCGCAGGCACAGGCTCCTGGCAGTAGAGGCTGACACCATACCTTCCGCGGGCTGTAATTACGAGGGAGTGTTTCTGCCGGACCCGTGACCTTTTATCAGTCTCAGCTGGACTTTTAAGGGGTCACCAGGCAGTGCCCCCCGTTCCTCAACAGCGGCCGTCTGTCTCGGCCCGTCCCAAACCACCGCAGTAGTCAAAGCAAGACTGTCAGACACCATCAGCTCCACGCACATTTGATTAAACACAGCGATATAACAGGTTTAAGATCACGTGTGTGTGTGTTTTGTACAGATATAGTGAGGCTGCTTAAACGTGGCGATGCAGTGAAGTTGATGAGCAGCAGGTGTTAAGGCCTCGGTCGAGCGATGGCAGGTGGCACTTTATAATTTTTTGATTCAATGTAGCATGCTCAGCGCCTAACCGGCCTCAGAGGTAAGATTACATACTTTCACTTAAGACTCGTCGCTGCTCACAGAAACTAAAGCCTGCAGACAGAGATGGTGTTAGATACTGACCACCATAATACCTAATAAAATGCTCTCTGCAAATGGAAAAAAAGTATCTCCATGGGGTGTTATTTTGGATAAAACCTACTAAAGTTTAGAGTAGATTTCTATAAACTTGCTCTGAAATGACTGAAATTTTTAGCAGCTCATATTTCTGTGTTTTTTGAAATGTTTAAGCCCCGAGATGTTATTGACTCAACGTTGTATCACTCAAAATCGGCAAGATATTTTTTCACTTTCTTTTCTACTTCTAACAGAACTAAAAGAGCAATGAATCTAAGGAGGACGTTTCAACGACCATCACCAAAAGGACATCAAATTGTATTATATCAGAGGAAAAAAAAAATATTTAGCGAATAGTAAATTTGTGAACTTAACCACATCTATACTTCAGTTTATGGACATTTCCATGGATTACATTTTTTTTTTAATCCATTATTGATGAAAAAAATCCATATCTGTCGAACCATCAGGGGTATAATCTATGGAGTGACACAGGCTTACTTATAAAATTGCAACAAATTATAAAAAGGAGGAACTCATCAATATTGATAATTCTTATTATTTGAAATTATCTATTGACAGAAAATATGAAAAGTAAGTATCAATTCTCAAACTTCTTGCCTTAAAGACCAATAAAAAAGTCTAGACTAGCCACTGCTGACTATCTCTACAAATTACTTCAAAATATTCAACAAAACAGAAAATCTTCATCCATAGGCAACAAGTATTCAAGTGTTGGTCAAAAATTAACAACAATTGATACGTAATGAAGACATAGAGCTTTTAAAATATCTCAACTGGAGTGGAAATAGTTCAGATAATAATAGACCCCACCCTGCTTTTTTATTTCCACCCTCAGGCATCTCATCCCTCATCCAGAAGCCTAATCGTTGCATCTTATCATTTCCATGTTGTCACACGGTAAGTAACAGACGTCTTATTTTAGGAGAGCTACATTTAAGACCTGTCCGTGACACCTGCATTCATTTTTCAGCCGCGATGATTTCTTTTCCATGAGCGACTCTCGGACACGTGTTCTACCGTGATCTCATTACACAAATTGGGGCAAGCCTGTGCCCCCCACGGCTTCTCCGATCAAAGAGTTAGTTAGGCCACGGCGCAGGACTACACAGCGATTAAATGTCCCTTTTCCTTTTAATTGAATGCAATAAGTTTTGGAGAAGGGCCCACTGTGCGGCGAGCGGTAGGTGGCGGAGGCTGCCATGCTGAATCCTGCCTCTGCCTCGCGATGATGTGTCTGTGGCTAAAGCTGGGCACGCCACGCACACAACGTCACGCTGTTTCCCCGTAATAGTTGCAACTTATTTTGTGGCTGGCAGCGGGACAAAACCTCAGTGTGGAGTGTGTTATGTGGGGCAGGATAAAGACATCAAAATGATACGCTTGTGAACGAAATAGTGTCAGAACGGACTGCGAGACGTTGCTGTCACAAATAACGTACATTAGCGCGCAGTGAACGTGTGCTATTCTATTAACAACCGTGTTCCTATATTGTGTTACGAGAACACATTGCATTTAATTGCTGTTAGCTTCTATTACAAGATGTGTTGGGGTTTAGAGCTGGCAGAAGATGACAAAACGACATGACCGCAGTTTATATAAAGTATATTACGAGTGTTTGTGTTTCTATGGATGCCTATAAACAAGTTCTCGGGATGCAGGGATCTTCTTTCAGAAACAACGCGCGTGCACTTTAACATAGTGTAATACTCTATTCCCATGACGTCCAAACATCCACGCTCCCAAGTGCATTTGAATATGTGGATTTATTGTAATTTGCTTATTAAGGGCATGTAAAAACAGTAATCCTTGTACACAAATGTACGGCTACTTTAACTTTGATAGACAATACATTGTGAATTTGGGTTTTGTCACCTGCAAAACATTTTTGTGGGGGTGTAATGTATGGAGAGAAACACAAATAAACTCTGGATTACACACCGGATTGCTGTGCACATTTAAACGTCTAAAAACAAAACAAAAATCTATGGGTTAGATTTTCGAGAGTACTCCCTGAGGTCTCAGAGGAGGAGGAGAAACAACACATGCAGGAAGTGAGGTGGTGTGTTCGGAAAGCATTTAGCGGATCAATATGGCCGACTGGAGCGGAGATAGAGTGAGCGTGCGAGGGAAAGAGACACTCGGCTCGCAGGGGACACACGAGTCTTGGGGCAGAAAAAAAAAACTACAAAAAAACAACAAAAAACCAAACAAACTGCCAGTGCGTTATAGAGTACGGTTACAGTTCTGGGACGGGTCGTGGAGGAACCTGCCGACGCAGCAGCTCTCCGCCCCGCCAGCTGAGGTAAATGCCCCCCGCCCCGCGCTGACCAGTGTGGGCGAGGTAAGAGAAGATGTGGTGATGTCACTGTGTGTTTCCCCAAGGCCAAAGCAGCTCTCATCGCTGACCGCTGACGCCCACAGCCACACGCAGTAAAAAGGGCATGAGGGGACTTAGATAACAGGTAGATAACGCAGTACAAATTGGACAAAAATTTGAAACAAAACTACTGCATGGTAATACTTGGGGCAATGAAGCAAGGCTGCCATGATTAATCGAACAATCATGACTTAGTTGGCTATAAAAATTGTTATCTGGACAATACAGACTCTAAAACACATGCGAAAAGACCTTTTGTAACAAAGACAGAGGAATTATTGAATTGAAATGTCTCTAAATAAAATCTTCCTAAAAAGACAGGCCTCTGCTCTGACAATGGCATTTCATCTGCTGTCTCTACATTTTACACTTTTACTATTACTATTTGTTTGTATGTTTGTATTGTGATTACATTTCTTCCCTGTTATGTAAAGCACTTTCAATTACTTGAATGAATGAATTATGCTTTACAAATAAACTTGCCTTGCCAAATAATATTCTCTATCTAGAAGCCTTCAGTCATGTTTCAACCTTAATTTGGTTAAAAATGTATTTAAAAAGTCTCAATGTTTAATACAAATAATCGTTTGACTGGTCGACCACTAAAATATCCATTAGTGACAAAGTATACAAAGTTTGTAATACATCAAAGAGTAAGGGATTTTTCAAGATTAAGTTGTAGGTATAAAAATGCTGATGTTGAACGACATTTTTGGTAATATATAATTAACTGCAAAGGAATTCAACAATGTGTCCATATGTAGAACAAAAACAAATACGTGACTATATTCTACACATCATATTAATCACAGTATCAAATTGGGAAGGGATTTAATCATACCTTTATTGCACTGAAGTGTTTGTATCTTTAAGACGGGGCCGTGTTTTCAACAGTGCTATTGCGTAGTGTTTTGTTCTCATTGTTAAGTGCCTTGAAATGATGAAGGTTATAAATGTGTTCTAAATAAATGAAAGGGACTTTGGTGGAATTGGAGCCTCTCACCTTCTTTGAGCATGCCGACTTTGAGACACTTCATGAAGCGACAGGCCTGGCACGATTTGCGTCTCCGCTTGGTGATCTCACATTCATTGGTGGCCGGGCAGCTGTACTCGATATTCCCTGTAGGAACGGAATAAAAACAGTGTCATTTGTTTAACAGTCTAAAATAAAGAAAAGAAGACATTTGCTTTAATGGAAAGAGGCGGTAAATGAAATGCCACACACAGACACCTGTCCCAAGGTGACCCCATGTGACTGCTGAAGGAGAGGGGGGTTTAGTGGCATTTTGATGGGACATGTAAAAAGCAGCTCCCCGCTCGCCTGTCCCACCCCCACTTTGATTCACAGACAAATTAGCTTCATTAATGCAGCGCGTCCTCTCCCAGCGCGCACCACGACCCCTCTCCGGCTCATCCTTCTTCACCTAAAGGATGATGGGAAAGCTGCCCTCCCTCAACAACAGAGCGACTATAAGGTGGACATATAGCCCCCACTCTGCATAATGTCCTGCTGCTGTTCGAGCATCCGAGGCGGCCCTATCATGTAGCAAAGCCCGATGTATTATTCAAGTGCGTCTCGTTGCCCGTCGGCTCGATTTGGAAATATTTGGTCCTATGGAATTTAATCACTCAGCTCCAAAAACAGAAAAGCAGACATATTGAATCTGCTGCCACTAACACCAAGCCCCAAGTTCCGGTTAACATTTTTGTTTCGGATCATTACGCGCTCACTTCAAAAGTTAATATGACCCTGAGAATCCAATGACAAATCCCTGCTCCCAAGCATCCAAATCCCTTGATTGAACGTTTAAACAATGTCCCGTTCCAGAGAAGTATTAATGGGACCTAAAAACAGAAAACCAGGTGTTGTGTGTTGCAGACCTGCCAGCGCTGCCTGCACACACATACAACCTCGTGTTGGTCAAGGAGAAGGTGCCAACATTTGTCAGGATCCCTGGCATCAGTGGTGCCAGCGGGGTCACATGCACAGTGAGGGGCGGCGGCACCGTGCCAGCCGGCTGGCAGAGCTGCTTTCAGAGCGAGAGAGGGCTTTGAACTGAAAGAGCTGCAGCAATAAAACTGCTTTGTACCAGGGTTCCTTTATACAACACTAAAACTATTTTCTGAAATTATTAGAGAATATTGTGATCATTAAATGTTGAATACTACTTATATTACTTTTTATATAACTTTTTATTATTTAGGCCTTTTTTCAGTGTAATCAATTACAACATGAGCAGATATATTCATTTCCCCTGTCAACAACGTTGAAAGAGTCTCTAAATAAATATGTATTAGAGTGGACACAGTCCTAATCTAGAATACAAACAACTTGATGACAATTGACATGGCACACACTGTGTGCTGTATGTCTGTTTAAACAAATTGATTGCAATGTTTCTACTTGATTCATAATCTACTTGATTATTGCTCTAGGCCTTACTGGAATGACAAACTATAAAACCAAACTATTTTATAGATACAATCGCAGGTCTGGTTTGGTGTGTGACTGGGTCATGTGTGTGTTTGTAGTGAGGAGGAGCATCCTGGTTCACAATAGTCTTAAATTGCTGCCTCTAAAAGCTCACTGTCGGTGAAGCCTCTTAGTTAATCAGGTCTTGTGTCCACCTTTATTCCTCAAAGGACATTTCAACCACTCTAATATCCGTCCTTAACCTCTCTTATTTTCCCTCTAAATTTTGATATATTATTATGTCATGCTATTATCCACGCACAGCTCTCCACTCAAGCTGGACCTCTCCTTGTCCTCCTCCTTTAGCGGGGCCGGGACCCCCTCCCTGATTACCATTCCATTAAAGCGCCTTTTCCTTTCAGTGAATGACCACGTCCTGTCCCTCGTCCGCTGCCTTTTATTTAGAGGAGTCCTCTGCGTCTCCCTGCGCTGTTACTGCCCCGACCACACGTGCCTGAGCTTCTAATTGGCCCCTGTCCTGCCTCTGGGGGGCGGGTGTTGTCAGGGCCCTGGGGCACACCACAGATCCACACCTCCCACTTTTCTTGACTTTCTCCCAATGAAATGCTGGCTTTTAATTACAGTTACCCAACACTGATTGTTATTGACTGAAACTCCCGTGGCTCGGGACGAATGACGGACAAATTAGGTTCATTATGGGCCTGTCCTCTGTGAAAGAGCGAAGCCTGTGTGTGGGACAATGCAAAGTCACACATTACTGTTTACTGTACCAAGGTGGACAACACCATATGTGCATACAAATACCTGCACGACTTGATGAGGGGTTTTCCCTCACATGTCAGCTTGGTTAATGTTCTGGCCCTGCTGTAGACCTTTCTACAGGCACTGCTGTGCATGGTGGACCATAAAATGTGGATAAAAGTGGTGTTTTCACCTTGCTTTCAAATATTCCTGTGTGTGGGTCTGTTTTTCATCTGAGCAGTGGAAGTGGAGACGAGTGCAGTTCAACACTGGTACTGACAGCACCATCACATTACTATGCTGATGTGCACAGAGCCACTCAGGTGAGTGAGGGAAATACCTTGTATTGTTCTTTTGAAGAAAGCTTTGCAGGCCTCACAGGAGGCCACGCCGTAGTGGTAGCCCGAGGCGATGTCCCCACATACCAAACACAGCCTCTTGGGGATGGCATTGAGCATGTACTCGCACTTTATGGGTGAGTCGTCCACCACACCCACCGCACACTCCTCATATCGACGCAGACAGGCCGCCCCAGGTCCCAGCATGCCCGGGTTGAACATGGGCGGAGAGTCCAGGGCGTGGGAGCGACCGTTGCTACCGTTGATGTAGCCTCCGCTCGCGTCTGAGTTTCCGCTGGGACTGTGGTGACTGCCAGTGTCCACCAGAGATGAGGACGGACTGGAGGGCTCTGTCTTAACATACGACCCACAGCTGGAGGTGAGGTGCCGCTCTTCTGTGGGCATTCTATTTAGCAACCTGGAGACACACAAGCAGATTCGGTCAAGAGCCGCAATCGAGACTGTAACACCAAAAACATCACTACTTTAGAGGATCTGATGTAAAAACATGACTAATATTACCTGCCTAATATTGCTGTTACATTATTAGAGACACATCGGTGCGAAAAGTATCATAAAATAATTGTCTGCGTCTTCCCCGACTCCGCCGCTGGGTCGGTGTGCGAGGCTGTGATGAAGTGCAGTCGTCGCGCACACAACCGGTTTATCTGAGTTTGATAGATTATGTTACACACTCGCAACCATTAATGTGCTGGAATGCCAAATGATATACTGCGGCGGCTTATTTCTCCCAGGCAAAATGGTAACTAACGAGCTTGTCAACAGATGCCCTATACATCTTGCAAACAATGGCCACAATTGGTCGCGTGCCAGAAGTAAATGAATGAATGAAACTGCAGAAGGCGGTTAATGGACAGAGAGGTGTTACACTCAGCAGCATATCGGAAGATCAGGGTAATACATGACCCAATCGATAGTCCCGGGTGCTCTGCCTGTGGACGGTGCCGGGTTTCACTGGATTTAAAGCAGAGGTTGTGGAGGGAGAGGTGCTGACCCAGGATTACGTTCTCTAATCCCACATTTCATTATGGACTTCGCGAATATGTAATGGAAGATGTGAGTTATGGATCAAACGCAGCTGCTCCGAACTGAGTAATAGCAGGTGTTTTTTAAATCGCCCAAAAACAAGTCTGTTGTGGTTTTATTTCTCTTTACGTAATTACAAGGGGGTCGTCCACATTATTCTCAATGCTAGAAAAAACATGCATGAATCTAATATGAAGTGTGGAACTTAAACACACAACGCGGTCACACTTTATTTAACTTTATTTGTAATTACATGGACGTAAGGCTGAATATTAGGGTTAATAATAGGGTTGTTACAGGTGGGTACATTGAATTAAGTAGAGCACACGTCTGGCAGCATGGAAAAAAAGGCTGACACAGATTCAAGCAACAATCAAGGACTGGACAGAACTAATAAATGATGTTCATGTAATGCTAACTACCGTACATACTTAGGACTATACACAGATGTATTGTACCCTATGTGAGTGCATGCTTAAATCTCTGTGTCTTCTTTGTTTTTGCGCGTGTTTTACATACAAAAAAATAAAAAATAAAATAATTAAGTAATGTAGAATAAAGTGCTAACCATAACACATTCATCAATTTAGTTTTATTTTTTCTGCTCTTCAATTTGTTTCTTTTTCTAATTTGTATTTATTGTTGTAGAAAAAGATTCAGTTATAGTCAGCCGGACTCTCATCCATTTATTGTTGTTCTTGTTTTTTTATTTTCAATTGATAAGATAAAAATACCTCACTTTTGTCCTGGTCCATTTTGTTATCAAGGGTGTGGCAGTTACACTCCCTACATTTAGACAGCAGAACTTAGAATCGTGTCTTGACCCCATTATGTGCTTTCAAAAAAACAACAACACACTCAACGTTAATTGAAACAAAATGTGCAAATCAAATCTAAATCTCGCCATTTCTGTCACTCCTGCCTGGAAAATGGAGTCGCGATGGGACTGCGAGCGGCAAACGGACAGTGATGCTGCTTAGAGGAGGCGGGGCAGGAGATAGCCTCTACCCCTGGGTCCAGATCACATCTATTGATCCTCTGCTTCCTTCCTGTTCCAGATGAGCCATGAAAAAATAAACCAGACTCCCCTTATGCATTTTTAATCAGCCCGCACGGTTAACATAGTTGAGATGGAGCGATACGACGGTATGTTCATTTGGGGGGGATTGTGGTTTATGACAGATCTGGCGGGCCTGTATTAAATCTTGTTATGGCTCATCTATAGTCTGTAGTAACATATATTTCCTTTCATCGGAGGGAATTGGAGAGAGCGGCGTGCGAACAGTTAATACATCATTGCAGCCAGAGAGAGGGGGATTCCCTGAGGACCGGCACATCGTCGCATGTGTAAAAAGTAGTTCATTCCACACTTAGCACACACTAACGCTGGGGACGTGTTTTTTTGTTACGTCTAATGGAAATTTCTAATGGGCACTTTTCGGATTTGTCCAAATAAAAGAATAGTACAAAACAACAATTTGCACAGACAAAAATAGCATCACAGTTTTTATTATGTGTAATATAGGGAGATGTTGTGATTGGTTATTTTGCCTCACACACACACGCACGCACGCACGCACACACACACACCTGAAGTGAATGCAGTGCACCCAGTACCTAATGGGCCAGTGTTTGCTCCGCTGTGCAGAAAAATTGTACAAAGTCAACTCATCAGGCAGACGTGAAGGTCACCTGGCTTCTCTGTTCGGGACGCTCCTCTGTGTACGGAGCAACAGATTTCAGTCCAGTGCGTTAGAACCCGCTGTCTGCATCCACAGACCAGAAGACAGCTTCACAAACAAAGCACTACACTTGCATTTAGGTATTTCTTTTTTTTTAATACCAAAGTGCGATGGCGGTTAGAGTGTCCTGCCAACGGCTTAAAAATCCCAAATGTTTGTGCGCACACATGTGTATTTTGGCACCTGTCCTGTATTTGGCACAGTGCAGATCCCCCCTGTGTTCCCAATATAAATCCAGAATCCACCTCCTCCTAAACCATGAAATATGCCTCCCTGTCTGCACAGTTCCATCGCCATAAATTAGCAGAAAAAGCCAGACCGCACGCATATTTGTTTTTGTGAGCGATCACTATGACCTCACGGTATCCTTGGCTGAGGACGTGAAGGGTTAACGTTCCCCTTTATATTTTACAGTGCATTTTCCCATTGAGGGGGAAATATTATTGTTAAGCATGAGGTTAAGCTCGTAGCAATGAGCACGGCGTAAATCATGTTGCTGAGCTCACAGTTGAACATGGAAGCAGCCGCAGAAGGACAGAGCCAAGGAACCATGCATGAAATTAGTTCATTAATCTTTCTATGATAGGCTGTCCTTGTTTGGGGCAAACTCTATCAGCTTTAAACTGAGTGGCCCTTACCGCCTGACACATAGATTATACTGTTAGTGTGCAGCCGGGGTGTCTGGGAAATGAATGCTATTGCCAGCCGCAAAATGGGGCGAGTGAGTGTCGTACAGTGTTAAGTAGCACCCAAGACGTGAGCAAATGAAGGTCATCAAAAAGTGCATTGGAAACATTTAAAAGCACGATTTATGCTCTGAGAGAACATATGTATTCACTGCTTTTAAAACAGGCAGAGGTAAACATGGATTCATATGTTACTAAGGAAACACATGCCTCAGGTTTGACTTAACTAGAAGAAACTTTGATATTTTCCCTCAAATATCCTACTTTTAAGGGGCAAAAATCACCATCAAATTCTTAGTCAAATTTGATTGTGACAAAGAAGATTACGGAAATGATCTATCAATGTTTTTTTCAGTCTATGGGAATATTTTTCAGCAATAAATTAAAATAGTAAAATTGGATAAATCAGTTTTTGTCTTTAATTGCCTATTTTCGTTGATAACTTGTACCAGGACGATCCCATTTCTCCGTTTCCGCTCACAGTAACAGCACCGGAGCAGACAGTGTTGTGAAAGTTGGAGCGCACTCGTCCCCCTGACACAGCCCCCTTCTCCCCGCACAACTTTCAGCATATGGCCTCTTCAATGTCACGGCTCACGGAGGGGGAGAAAAAAAACGGCATAGATTTCCCACATGGAGGATGTCTGTGTACCTGGAGTCTCAACCCCCATCTACATACACGTCCAGCACCTCGAGGAAATTGCTCTCCGCCGCAAAGTCAAACACACCCCTAACTGCCTTTTAAAGAGAGCCACAGGAGCGAGGCTGAGGGAGCGGGGAATAAATGAGGACAGACTTAAGCCGTCATTGGGAATCACGGGCGGACTCATGAGGGACAGTTTCGATATTGATTTCATAAATAAACAGAGATGGCCATCGATCCTAATGTTATTTTGCATTTCAATTACTGGCCAGAAACATAACCTTCAAACGTCTGCTTCACCACAGTAATAACGTCCACTGATAATCACGAGCCACTCTTGTCCTGTGCAAATTGGCTTTTCTCCCTCTGCTCTTCACAAATGTGTAAATGACACAACTTTGCATTTGCCTAATGGTATTAGGGCATGGGCTGAATTTCAAGTGCGACTCAAGATGATACAGTAAGCACTCCGGTCAATTGACACGATGCAAATGAACGTGGTGAGGAGGAATTAAGTTCACAATGTGAGACCTCGCGCTGCTATGATGAGGCCCATTAAATTAAGCCTGCCACTGACCCGCGCTCTGGTTAGACACTCTGCATCTCTCCATTTTATTTGATCAATAAAACAAACTCATGAGCGAGTCATCCTGGGACCGTCCTGTGAATGCCATGTTCAGACTCCACATGCAGACGAGCCCCTCTCAGAAGTCTCTGTCCGGTACATGTATTATTATGTAGAATGTAGTAGATTGTACGTAGAGCGAGGCTTTTATCATCAACTACACTGACAACAGACGACACAGGCAACTCTTTACTTCAGGCGATGCTTCCTCTAAAACTTTGTCACAACTATTAGTGCGAAAAGTGACGAGTACAAGGCCTTCATAGAGACAGACGCTCTGGATTTTAATCCGTTCAGTCAAATCCAGTTTTGCAAGACACCATTTTGATGACCTGTCACATTCTGATGTCTAATTCTAAAGCTAAAAGTATTACCGAATGTTTAAATAGTGTCTTAATGAGAATATATTCGTAAATGATGAGTTCAAATCCGCAGCGTGTGTGAAACAATGCTTGAGGCTCAGTGTTTGGTGACAGACACAGTCAGGTGCTGCTCTAAATTTAGGTCTCAGGTCGTTCTCATCTGTACGTCCAGTGTCCGGTCGAGTGTGGAGCTCTCCTCATGTAACGACAGAACAGCGAGGGCAGAAGGAGACCAGGGTTTAGGAAGAGAACTAAACCATGGGCAAGATTGTTCAAATGTTTTGCTTTAATTTATCAAATGTTTGTCTAAAATATTTCAGCACAATTCTATAACACAATTTTTTTTAGATATTTTAGACGTTAGGACAAAATAGTCGTACGTATGTGTAAAGATTGCATTGATTAAGTGAGTGATGGATGGATGTCGCTGGCGTCGCTGTCCCTGAGGTTCAGAGCTGGTCGGACACTGCAGCCTCGACCACAGGTGTCAGCAAATCTGCCTCAAACACCAAGAGGGGAATTTAAAACCCTCCTGAGATCCTGCTGTCAAAATGTTACTAACGGGCATTTTGAGGTTTAATTGTAAAGTTTTGCGTCGTAAATATTAAAGTATCTTTTTTTCCTTTGTTAAAATTGGCCCTGACATTGTGTTATTTCTTTGCGTCAGAATGAAGTTTATGGAAGTGCTGAGTAAATATGTCATATATTTTATTCACACCACCAGTTTGTCTCACACTGCGGTTATAGTTTAAACAAGACACACACTGGGTTGTGTCTATAATGCACTTCAACATTTATTTTATTCAGGTTTCAACTGTCTTTTTATGTGTTATAAAATTAGACTTATATGTTATTGGAAAACCTTTGTTAAGAAAACATTTTAAAACACAAATTGATTACAAAAAGACTAAACACAATACACTTTAATCAGACAAACTCAAAACTCTGATCTAAAAAATGAGGGGCAATATACATTCATTTCCTAAAAGTGTTATTTATTTAAAGAATAAGATATTTATTGCATGTGTGTAAATTTGCAGATTAAATGTATTTTTTTTAACATTAATTAGCAAAAGTTAACATTTCTAATCTGCCTGTTGTTCTGTTATAGTCAATAGTTTGAATCACTTTTTCAAGCGCAAGCGTGGCCCTGAGCAGGTTAAACCTCTCCAATCCTATCGAGGGCTTTAAATTAAGAGGATGTCAGTAACACCAGTAAAACCAGCCCAGTCTTATTGGGTAAAGACCGATGAGAGAGACACAAAAGACGTCTTCTTTTTATAGACTCAAAACTTATGGCCCCTTCACCTCAAGTCAACTCTTCAGAAGATCATAATGAAATCACGCTTCATGACTTTTAAATAAAACAATGTAATTCAACTCTTTTAAACTGGCGTTGTCGATCTCACTTCTGTCGATTACAACATGAAACCGTGCTAGGATTGTTTTATCAGCATTATCCCGTCTCTCTGCGTTTCGCCCTCACGCACCGTCCTGGGACAGAGGAGCGCCACTTTCACTGCGAGCTGCTGTCCCATTTGTGGATCACGGACAAGAGAGGGGAACACACATTGTTCTGGAGAGATAAAAGAAGCACAGATGCACTTACTGGTTGTGGTAGCAGAGGGGGTCAGGGATGCACAGCTCGGAAACATCCATCAGTCCACCTTTATCATTCCAGGGGGGGGAGAAAACAGCTGGAGAACAGGGCGTTTGGGATTTCAGCTCCTGTCAATCCACATATCTTGAAAAATAAACGTTGCTTAGGAGTTGTTGTTGTCTCTCTCCTCTTCTTCTCTCACAACGAAGAGAGTCTGAGCCTGGACAACTCCGGTCTACACAGGTGCGCAGAGAAACCTCACAAAAACTGAAAAAAAATGTACACGTTTGAGTGCTGAGCGGGAGAGTAAACAAACAAACAAACAAAGAAATAAACAAACGCTAAGACGACTCTGAGAGCAAAAAGGTTGTATTAAAATGTGTGACGGAGACTGGGACAGCTGGATGAGAGGAGCAGAGGAGGAGCGATGCGCGCTTGGGCTGTCTGTAACGGGACTGGGGCTCCATTGAAACCGCGGGGGTCTTTATGAAGAAGGGGGCGTGGCTCGGAGCACACAGCGCGGGCGTGACTGGCCGGGTTTGTGGAGGATGTCCCGGAGGCGGCCAATGGGTGTGAAGGGTCGGTGTGAGGAGGCGGGGCTTTCACTCAGAGGAGCCCGCACAGTCCACTAGATGGACATAGAGCTAATTAGAGAGAAAAGAAGGTGGATAAAACATCACTCACATTTGAGACGATTTGAAGATATATACGTTTTATCTGTGGGGGAAGAAGTACTCTAATTTAGTTCTTTAAGTTAAAGTACATATACAGGGGAAAAAGTATAAGTAGCACATACAAAAGTACCTGTTTTAAAATACACGTCAAAAGAATTTCACACAGATTTTGAAAAGATTTAAAGTGTTGACTGTGGTGATTTTGATCAAGAATTGTGCAGATTTTTGGTGAACAGGAGCAATTTGAATCAATTTGTTTGTATATATTTTGGTTTGCGCAAAGCCAAGACTTGAACTTGAACTTTTAGGCAAGATATCACCTTGAATGTGCTAAAATAACACCACAAACCAGATGAAAAGTACGTTTTACTTTTCAGCCCGAGTCAAAACTGTGTAACAACTGAGTAGAAAGTAAACAAATACTGCTCTCAGTAAAAAGCATCCGCAGTAGAAAATGACAAAAGCAAAGTAGCGATACATAAACATTCTACTCGAGTACATTACATTTACTCTTAAGCTAATCAAACACGCTTCATTGTCAAGTGCCCGAACTCTGATCCGAGCTGTTTTGCAGCGTTTTCCAGCACGCGACACTTCACTTCTTGCTTTCCTGACGCTGCGCGGAAACCGGGGCGACCGTCGGCGAAAGCGAAATACTGCGCGACGATTTGTTGACAGAAAAAAAGCGTCCGTGTGGATCAGCGCTTTTTGTTGGTCACGAGAGAGGAATAGCCCCCCTCCTCCCTCTTCCGCCCGCCCCACTCAGCCCACTTCATCAACCCACATTTTGCTAATCAATACAAAAGCCATCACAGGGTGGTATTGATCAGAGCGGTGCTGCTGTGTCGCCACAAGCCCTGGGACAGACTCCGCTTTCCCAACCATCTTTGCGAATCAAAGGAATTAGACATTTTGGAGGTTTTTTCCCCCCTTTCATGTCACAGCCTATCAGAGTCAGGCGCGCACTGGCCGATTGCTGCAATAATAGAGCGATGCATCCTCAATTAAATCTCTGATCAATATTTTGGCATTTAGTGTACTTTCCCGCCGAGGAAAAAACGGGATATTCCGCTGATCTGATTAAGACATCCAGACGCAATCAATATGGGAGATATGTTTATGTTTTTAACGAAGCCGAGAAAAGCGGGCTAATGCTCGGATGACATATATAATTTCATATCGGGGGTTTAATGTGGAAGTGGAAGGACAGTGAATGCTAGAATTATTGTAGTGGCATAAATCGTCGCCGCTTTTCCCCAGCAACCCGGCCTGTGCGCGGATAATGTTTTGGTCGGTGACGTTTATGGTGTTTTGAGCAGCTTTGGTGATATATATGCGGGTAATAAACATTTACGGTGTAGAAATGTACTGCACTTTTTGGACTATACTTTTTTTTTTTTTTATGTGTATTTTCCACCTGAACATTCACTCTGAATGACATGACAGAGTATTTGTACATTATTATTACTTTTTGCTCATCAATAAGGTGGACGTTTTGTGAATTCAACTTACTTTTAGCGACAATTCTTCCATAACATTCATTTGCATTCATTTTTGTCTAAAGTCAATGAACGTTTTCAACTGTTTCCCTCTGTTCTGTTTCCTGTTTGCATGAGATTCATATTTTGTGCGGCTATATTTACACGTACGCCTAAATTAGCTCATTATCAGATTTTTTTTAGACCTTTACGATTATCTAAACAACAGGAAGCAATCACAGTGGTCATGGTCAGAAAGAAATTAGATGCTTTTTGCCTGTTAATAATCTTAAAACAGCAAAAAGTGCAGCCAGTGACAACAAAGACGTCTGATTTTAATTGTGGAAACACTCACTAAACAGGTCAATAACGGTAAATACAGCTCTTCCCTTTAGCGAGCTGAACATATTGTAAATCCTTTCAGCTTGAGTCGGGCAGAGCAGGCTTCACGGCGTCTGGCGGAAAATCTATCCGTAATCCCACTATCACGCCACGGCCAAACCCAGGAGCAGTAATCCAGTCTGCGTTTAGGCAAAACAGATTTCCTGCTCCAGCGTCGGCCTTAACTGTCTCAATCACAGTCCGGGAGCGCCACCGCATTTTGAGAAACAATTGGCCCGCGCTTTTGTACGAAACTGAAAAAGGGAATTTAAAGTCCAGGGTTCAAAGGGCAGAGGAAGAACTCAAACGTTTACAGCTGCAACAAAGTTCATCAATTAATCGCTACAAATCGATTGTTGAATGAATCGTCGAATAATGTGATCGAATAATCGTTAACTGGTCCAAACATTGGCTCCAAAACATGCGTGAGCCGAGAGAAGAGGTTTTATGACTCAGACAAAGCAGTTATAACATGAAAACAACAACTGTCCATTAGCTTCATCTTGATCTTATTTAGTAAAGTATCATATTCAAGGGCTTTTTGTGTTCTTAAAAATGAACTGAAGCCCCCAAAATGTAACTGATCTGAACTGATTTGTCATCTGTCGGGTCCAGGCATAAAATCATGATAGAAAGACCTTAGTCCTGCAGTTGTAAATTGGGAAAACAGTGACATTTTATGAAAATTGTGGCTAAAGGCGGACGATATTAAAAAAAAAATCTATGAAAATCGAATTTATTTATTTTTGGCATTTTCTTGCTTCTTGCGCCTGCTTTGTCTGAGTTTAAAAAAAAAAAAAAAAAAAATCTTCCACCTCTAATTGTGGCACAAAAATGTCCCCCAAAACCAGATCAGTCAACAGTAAAGATCTGCAAACTTATCACACGATGTAAATTTACAGACAAAATAAAAATAAAAATCACTTTTGAAAATGATTCTAACTTGCAGTATTTATAATTACAGTATGGCAGAATTAAGATTCAGACCTGAAGACTAAAAATGTAACAGTTGAAATTGTGAGCATCACAGCTTAAATCTGAATTCAACATCAACACTTCAATTGCAGTAAGACTTAAACACGATTAAAACAAATGTGGGTCAAGGAAGCGGTGATTTAACTGCCCTTTCAATGCACAGCTTGTGTCGGGAAAATGTCAATAATACTCAGCATATATCGTGGAGCACAAATACATTTACAGCGGCTGTGTGTGTAATTACAGCTCTGATTCACGACAAACCTGGGCCTGACATGACCTTATAACCCTGCACTATGTATATCATGTTCCCTTTGAGATATTTCTCTGACAATCATTTAAATACAGGCTTAAATGCAATCTAAATTACAAATGAATTATTCACTCACGCTGGACCAGGCCTGAGTTTAGTTACCACAGTTCACAAAGCTGCCACAGGAGAAAGTGAATTATTAATTAGTCGAATGGTTTGTGACGCTCACGACGGCTGTAAAGTTTTATTTGTGCCATATTTCACTGCAGCAAAAACACTGGCGCTGATTGGGTTGAAACAGATTTTCTAATCAATGGGTTTTAAATGGCTAATTGATGCTCATTAGAATACGGCAAATCCAAGACAACACAAGGAAATTAGCGTTTGATTTGTTAAAGATCTGTTAGAAAAAAAGCAAAAACAGGCCTGGTTTTCCACACCACATGTTTCCTCTCTGCAGTAGCTGTGCTTTCACTTGATGACCACAGGGGGGCTCGGACACTGTCACAGTCTCGTTCAATGATTGCTAAATGTATGCAGTTTAAGTGTTCTTTTTAGATCCTTTTCTGACACAACATGGATAACACTTTAAATGTTAGGGTCGTATGGCAATTGATCAAAAAATATTACAGGTCCAAAAAAACTACGGTGAGTTTTGATCCAATAACACAATAACTAGACAGTAGACTCAAAATGGAAAAAATTAAAAGGATGTACAATACTGACGAGATTGGGATATTAGACAAAACAATTTACACCACGAAAGTCCTGTCATTTGTGAATCTTAACTGAAATAATCCCGTTTGCCATTAATAATGCCACTAACACCATTATAAAACTCATTGGCGTCTGTTTTGTGACAAGTTACATGTCATTTAAGAGAGGAAATACTAACTTTCAGACTCAGAAGTATCAGAATGGAAAAAGCTGGATCAGCATCTCCAGTAAAGCTATTAAAGCATCAAATCTTTATCTAGGGCGAAAGAGAGGGATGGGACTGTGTGAAGGCTCCTTGATGCCCATGATACAAAATAAGAAGTATGTGTTTATGACATACTGCATACTCTGGCCATGCCCTACTTCTCTGTGCAGCCAAACAATTATTTAAGAGCAATCATCAGGGCAAAACAAGCAGCCGGTCTACGTAACGTTACACTGAAAATTTAGACCTTCTTCTTCTTCTTCTTCTTCTTCTTCTACTTCTTCTTTGGTGTTTTATGGCAGTTTGTATCCAAGTCTTACATTACCGTCACCTACTGCAGTTGTACATCCTAGATTCTTCTTCTTCTTCTTGTTTTATGGCGGCTGGTATCCATTTATTCTTTAGACTTTAGATTTTATTCTTTAGACTTTATTCTTTAGAGTGTATTTTTTAGACTTTATTCTTTAGACTTTATTCTTTAGAGTGTATTTTTAGACTTTATTCTTTAGAGTGTATTTTTAGACTTTATTCTTTAGAGTGTATTTTTAGACTTTATTCTTTAGAGTGTATTTTTAGACTTTATTCTTTAGAGTGTATTTTTGTTTTACTTTATTCTCTACTGATGAACTTTAGACCCAGTGAAATAAATGAATAAGGTAAAGAAAGTCCACGTATATGAAAGCATTTTAACACCTTCATAACCACTCATACAGATTTGATACGCCGCCTTCACTTGGGGACAATTTATTAGACAATCGTGTGATACGCGTGTACTCAAAGTATATGTAGTGCGGTGGCTTTCCTCCGCGTACGTCAGAGGTCTCCATGACGACCAGTGAGTTTGGGTGGTTTCTCTTTGGTGCCGCACTGGTTTGGCCCGTGCCGGAGCGCTGTGGAGAGGGATAATTACAATAGCCACAGGGCTGCATTAATCAGCTGGGGGCTTCGCTGTGCTTTTATGATGTTCCCGCTCCCCTCGCCACGCCGACACAACCGGACCACTGCTGCCCAAACACGCTGGGTTAATAAATGCTATTAGCCTCTATCTTTTGCCTCTTAATTTCTCATTTAACCACGGAGCGCTAAAACAAACGGCACAAGCGTGGTTTTAATCAGGGAGACTTAGCGGGGCTTGGGGATCTTGATTGAGAGAGCTGGACTCACACAATGAGGCACAAAGGAAGTGCTGTGAGACTGGACTTATTTACACCGAAATGAGAGTCACTGGGACGGCTTTTACTGCTGGACGTCGATGCTGTTTCAGCTCCTGTCAAAGGAAATATACTTCTTCTTGTTTTATAATCTATCACTTTTTACACATTTACATTATATTCATGTTTTGTGGCATTGTACACAAGATTTCTGGTATTATACAACCAAATGTGCACAATGTAACTTATCTGTTTACCATCTGCTTGTCTACAGTTATTCAATTAAAGCTGTTTTTATTGCTTAAAAATGACTTGAAAAACATGCAATCTTACAGTGAGAGTGGTGTCGCCTCTCCACAGATCTGACCTGTCTGTTTCCGTGAACATAGATGTGTTTAATGCCATACTGAGGAACAAGTGACGGAACTGCAAAACTTTAAACACACGTGTGCCTTAGTTTGAAGGAAAACACAGCAAGTTTTTTTTCTTGACAATTTTTTAACTTAGAAAAAAAAATACACAAAAAAATAGACAATAAACAATTCATATTCTCATTTTGAACTTCAAGGAACAATTTTGATATTATTACCATCATCATCATCATCATCATTATTATATCATTATTGTATATTAGGCCATGAATCCTCTGCTCATGACGGTCCCGTGCACACTAATTAGTAGCAGTCAAATTGAGTTCTTTACATGAGGATGACGACAGTGAATTGGACCCACCTCTCGCAGTAAAAGTGACACTAATGACAAAACTTCCGAAAAGCCTTTAGTTGCGAACAGAGAAACTGAAACCAATGCAAATAAAACCTGCTTGAAGTCCACATTTTAGGTGGCACTACATCATTGATCCTCCACGTCTAAGTTGAGTCTGCTCTTAGTCATCAGTAAAATGTGCCGGGCCCTCGAGGACGTCACTCGCAGAGCGCTGAGGGCCTCCCACAGTCACCTCTGATAAAAACCAGTCGTGTCATTGGAATCCTCAACACGATCGATACATTAATCTCAAGTTCATTTCAATAAGGCTGCAGCAAACGAGCGTCGTGTCAGCCGTTTATGACGTCTGTCCGAGCCCGAGCCGTGATCAGAATATCCCTGAAGCTGTGACGACTACAAATAGAAATAAAACATGTAAGATCAGTTAGAAGAGCGTTTGTTTATCCCACAACACAAAGGGAGAAATGACGTCGTGCTGTGTGGAAACAGAAAAGGACGAGAACGAGAGAAGTGGAAAAGCCACAGCCTTTTGGGGAAGAAAGATGGAAGCGAAAAGTATCGACAATCTGACGTATCGAAACATCATTTGAAGAAGTATCGATACTAAGAAATGCAAATAACAACTAACATAACATTTTTAGAACGTTATTAGAAATAGTATCAGACACAAATGACGTACTATTATTATGTGTTGAAAGTTAGTCTATTATGTACAAAAGATAGTTTTATTTTCATCATTGTGGTGATATTGATATGATATTGAGTCTATGCAGAATCAGAAAAGGTTTATTGCCATTGTTGCAACATGAAACAACATTAATAATGGCAAATATATAGAATAAGGCAAGCATAAAATTACAGATTTACTCAAACAAAAATTATAAAATTAATATAATATAATAATATAAGATATTGTATGTATATTATACATACAATTTAAAACATTTAAGTTGTGATTTATGTTTCTGTCCCATCTGCATTCTGCATCTGAACTGACAAACTAATAAAACAATCACGTGTATTTCAGAATGACGAAAGTTTAACAAAACTACAGGATATTTCCGTATTTGTACTTAAATCACTCACTCGTGGAAAAACGTGAGGAAATGCTGCATTCAAGAGAAAAGTACTGAATCATTATAATGTTTAAAGTATTAGAAAAATGACTGTTTTATCAACATACTTTCAAAAATATATGTATCTAAAAACAAGCTAATAAACATAATAAAACATAACAGAGTACAACAATAAAAGGCAGGTATGCAGAGTATATGGACTCAGTTTGTAAAAGTATAGGCAGAGCTTTAGTACAAACACTATCATTCATATCACGCGCCTGCTGCGTTCTGCGCTTGTACAAACTTCCAACACCGTGAACACCCACAGGGCGCCGGGAACTCTTCAATTACAAACTTCACCCGGAGGATCGCTTAACTTAAGTACAAAACTTCTGTTTCAAATGACTTGGTGCACGTTTGATACGGAAATTATCCTCTTAGTTTGTCCCCTTCCAAGAATAAAAGACAGAGTTTCAGCCTAAATTTTCCTCGGTGGGAGAGTTTCTGAGGGGAAAACATTTACTAAACGGGAGCAGAAGTATGCAGTGACTTTTAATGTCGTGGAGATATTCTGGATCAATGTTTGAAGCACAGATTTAATTGTCCAGCCAAGAATACACACTTCTCCAATACTTTACAAAGCGTCTGTGCACCGGTCATGCTGTGAGTGACAGGTGAATTAGCCAATCAGAAGCATCCGTATCAAAACTAATACGGCAGCTTACGAGGAAGAAAGAAAAAACACGTATAATAATAACACAGAAGACTGAAAAACTTCTGCAGAATGAGTAAGCAAAGCACTAAAAGCTTTTGATTGAGGTGAAAGAAGTTTGATTAATAATAATAACCAAATAATAATAAAAGAGCTCTTCTGATTCCCTTGTGTTGCTGAACCAGATCGCACGGCTCAGTGTGAGTTTGGCCTGACGCCGCAGAGGTGATCAGACTGAGAGAGAGAACCAGTCTGGCGCTTTTAAAAAGTCTCCTGCAAGGTTTTTTATTTTAGTGTTGTCAGCTCACTTTGTCATGTGACCCTGGAAAAAGAGATTATTATCCCAATGGATTCTCTTACCTGGTTAAATAGAGGTTAATAAATACATAAATTACGGGTTCAACACCACAGCCCTGTGTGGTGTGAGTTATAAGAGTCATAAATTCCAATTTACATAAAAAAGAAACACTGTGAGTCGGCACAGCGGCCGTCCATTCCTCCTGACTGATCAGCGCTATTGAAGGATGGATCAGGCAAAATGAAGAGCGTGAACTTACTGTGTGGAAATGGGAAGTGGCAAACAGCTTTTGCTTCCACAAAAGAATTCTAGCACATGTATATTAATAAACAAACAGAGAAGACTATAGACATTGTTTAGCGAGAGGTTTCCTGCTCATTGTGTTTGTACATGAGCCTGTGGTTCCCGTCTTCAGCTCGTGCACCACACTCTCAGATCGGGGCTTGACTTTCATTGCGCCTCACCTCTCCCTCCAGCCGGGGTCACCCTGTTGGTATAGCAAGCACAGCAGTCACATTGCTCCTCCAAGCGCGCAGATTGCTTACTAGAACTGCCTGAACCTTTCATTTTTCCCAGTCAGCATTTTTACAGGATAATTTTGGCAGCCTTTAAGGATATCACTGCCTTAATAGGGGATAAAAATAAACGGGTGGTGGAAGGGCTATATCAGGCAGGTATAATCTTGTATTCTACACTGCGCGCGGCTGAACGTCTGGCTTTGGACCCATTCAA
This sequence comes from Eucyclogobius newberryi, assembly GCF_026437365.1. NCBI lineage: Eukaryota > Metazoa > Chordata > Actinopteri > Gobiiformes > Gobiidae > Eucyclogobius > Eucyclogobius newberryi. The sequence continues at coordinate 27,594,290 of NW_027315723.1, read as the reverse complement.
TGAGATTAAACTTCTCCCGGGTTGATTCCAAAAGAGCATTTGTCCTATTTTTAAAATGAGAAAAGAGTGGTCAGAGCCAACGCCATCCAAAAAGGACGGTTAAATGAATTACAATATAAAGGTGTAAATGACGTTAACAGCTTCTAAGAGCGTCTTTGGTGCGTGTCCTGGAGAGATGGTGGTCAGCACATTCAGAGATGGAGAGATAGATGTATGTGGATCAGCCGGTCACATATATGTGCTGGAGCCCGTCACACGTGATTTACTGATGCAGGAAATATTGCAATGTGTGATAATAGAAGGCCATTTTCTGACAGTGATACTAGGACCCCATCATATTTTAAATACTATATCTTACCAATGTACTTAAAGGTATAGTACGTAACTGCTTAACCAAAAAGTAGACGAAAACAAATGATTATTATTTTTTTTTTCTCATTTTGGATGGTTTTATTGCACTTAAATGTATAAAGCGGACTGCATCTCCACAAAATCTACTTCTACTTGTCCTGGACCCAATCAAGAGATGGAGCCTCCACCAGAAATCTTACAGACAATATACAGTGAGCGAAAATACTGTTATAGGCCAAAACTGAACAATAAGTTGACGTTATATTCACTGTGACAGACCTGGAGCTGTCTGCCGCCTTTTTGGAAACAGAGACTGACTTGAGTTTAAAAAAAAAAAGCTCTTCCGAAATGTGTAAAAGAAGCAAACAGCTTAATTCAATCAGCTCTGCTCCCTTCAAGACCACAAGGGAGCCGGCTAATGGTGTTAGCGACTTGAAAAGTTGGAAAAATAAGCTTGAGGAAGTTCTCAGTACCTGTGAAAGAAGTGTGTTCCTTGCGGCTTTCCTTTCGCCGTATGATAGTAAAAGCTCCACTCTTCTGGGCCTTGTTGCTTCTGTCTGAGCTCAAATGCTGGATTTGAGTTTGTGCTCCTCCCATGAGGCACCGAGCGTTTGCAGAAGTTAGACAAGGGTTATGTGAAGTTCAGTGGAAATGTTTTTTTGTGTGTGAGTGCTCAGCTAACTTTTCAAATAAAGGAATATAGATCGAGATGTTCTGCTGGAGAATGTTTGGAAGTGAGAGCGCGGGGAGTTGGAGGAATATACAGGCTAAACGTGATGAAGGCGCCGCTCCTCTAAATAGGGCTCCTGAGGGCTTCCAGGACCGGCAGACGGTGACTCGCAGTGTGTCCGCGGGTCTTTGGTGATGAGTGCGCCGCTCCCCCACCTACACTCGACCCCACCCGCCCACACCTCCCCCCGACATTCACCCGCATTATCGCTTTGATTGTGTCTTCTTCTCATTTTCCCCCTCGTTATGCATTTAATGTTTCCAATTTGCCGTCATCACAGGAAAACGCCACAAGAAACTATAAATTCTTTTCTAATTCCAAATAATTAGGATTACACGGACCAGTGGTTTTCAATCAGTGAGATCATCTCAGTGATAGATGGCGGGATAACTGGCCATTGCCGAGACATAAATATTGTGTCGTTCAATTAATCTGGTCTAATGAGGTGTCAGAGCTGCCAGTCATCCATCAAATACAATTAGGAATAAACACATACGCATGGAGAGGGGTAATTAATAATTAGCAAAGCAAAGAAAACTCTATTGGTTTCAGCAGACACATTCACGCAGCAGTTTAGCGCCGATCGCTTTTATTTCATTTATCAAGTCACTGAAACAATAACACGGCACGGCAATTTGAATTTTGACAAACTTTTCACGGCTCAAGTCGGTTTTCTCGGTGAAAAACACAATCGCACAGGTTTAAAAACGCACTATGGAACTTTTCTGCCGCGCTCTCGTCTCCATGGAGATGTTATTGGGTGTATTGAGCGCGCCACGGTACAACATCGTGCTGTTTAACTCGCAGTTATTTCATTACGTGTGTTTTTATTGCTCAAAAGAAGCTGGAAACACAGGCCTGGCCACAGATCTGACCTGTAACTACTTGGCCCGGTGGCGTCGTTCCCTGCTGGTTTCCGTGGAGATAGAGAAGGATTACATAGGATAACGTTATAACTTCATCTGTGTAAGAAAATGATCCAAAATAACGGCAAAACTTTACAAAACAACTCTTTTTTCACACAGAAACACACACTTGGAGTGCGCCTGAAACTTCATGATGAATAAAGCCATTGTAGGAGCTTAAAAAACAGAAAACCTAAGTATTTTTACATTTAGGGAATTGGGACAGGAATAATCAGTTTATCTTATTGTCTCTCTAAAGCCCGCGAGGCTCGTTGTGTAAGACTTTTTATACAGAACATAATAATTAAAACCAAATAAGGCTTTTACTCGCTCTTGTTAACATTCTTGTAAATAACCTTCGCGCACCAATTTCAGAAATAAAACTTCTGAATTGATAACTGTTGCATACAAATTACTGTAGCTGAAGATACACGTACACATTATATTGCTTTCAGTATAATTTTGTGTAAATGGAGGCGAAACGTTGATAAGATAATATCAATATTGTTGCTAAAGAAGTGGGCAATACATGGAAATTATCAATACAGTCAAAATGTTGTTGTGCTAATCGGGTTATAATAGAAAATAAAGCAACCTAAAATGTTGCAAAGGTAGACAAAATAGGGTAAATTTATGCTGTAAACCTCCAAATATGGGTATAAGTTGAGATTTCTTCACTTTTGTAGGTTATTTAACAGGCCTTTCACGTTTATCTGCTAATTCAACCTGAACAAAACTAAACTAAAGACATGTTTTAGCACGTTTATATTGCACTGCCTGAATAATGACTGATATTGAACAGGATATTTATCAACTACATCTAAAAAACTGTCCAAAAAGCAGCAAAAGAAGCTAAAAGTAAAGTAAAGAACAAGAACCTTAACAGTATCAAGTGACATTTCTGAACTTACTGTTAAATTCTACTGTAAATTCCCTTTTTTCATTTGCAATACTTAAGGGAGACATTTAAAGGCAGATTTTAACACATTTCTGAGAGACTGTAAAACTGATTACAGAGACGGCCAAGAAAACAGTGCGAGCTTCATCTCCTTCGATATCGTTTGTATAGTTAGTTTGACTTGTGACTTGGCGCCGGTTACAGCCCGGTCCATTGTCTGAACCCGGGACACGCGGACGAGGCGGCGGCGGCGGCAGTGTCTAAATAATGTCCAGAGTCACTGAAACAGCTCAGTGCTCCGGCAGCAGTGAAGAGGCAATTACCCAGAGGCATCGGGCCGAACAACAGAAGAAAATCAATACATAATTTCAGCATTTTAGAGGGTTTTCCTTCCACTGAGTCAATGTCTCAATTCACCACTGACAGTTGTTCTAAGTGAATGTGCTTTTCCATGAAACATAGTCAAGCAAACGTCACGAATTAGACTGATTTTTATCATGCGCAGGACTATAGCATGTCTCACAACCGGTTTTGGACAAAAAAAGTGATATACGGAACTAGAAGCACATTTTAAGCCGAATAAACTAATGTCATATTGAGATGTCCACGGAGGATTCACAGCCTTTTTTGTTTGCTATTTGGTCCTAAAATCTAATTCAAGGGTAAATGCACATGCAAGTCCTGTATTAAAATGGTACCAAGCTAATTAAAGCAGCAACGCATGAGTATCTTAGTGTGGACACATTATTGACACCATTTTAGGGCCTGTTACACCTCCAGACGAGCAGGAAGCACACACTTCACCATTTACAAGTCATGTCTGTGGAAAGACAAGCCTCCTCACAATAAGGGTGCATGTTTTTCAAGGTTTTCAGTGGAATAAAAACATCAAAAACAATGAAGTATGAAGATGGGGCTTTACTATATTCAATGCTAAAACACATTGCACAATAGTGTTTTCAACCCTTCTCAGTCGAGTTCTTTCACATCTCACCACAACGTGCCTTTACTGCCATCGCACAGAACATAATGAGGTTACAGTCTGGCCTTCTGCATTTATGAGTGAAGACAAAGACGCTCCTGGCCAGAGGTTAAGTGTTTAAAAGCCCCTTCTGCTTCGACGCCAGGTTCACTCAAAGTTTAGGCCAAACACTCGCTGAACAGTCACAGAATGCATCGGAAGCACAACCCTTGTCCGAGCGGCGCGATGACGGCACGGTAAAGTGACAGCAGCCAGACACAAAAATGAAACAAATCAATAGAGGCGTCGCTTATGGAGAAGATCAAACCACAGCAACATAATAATGACCGCGGACGCACTGAAGCGTTGAGGCTTCCCCCTGAGAGGCGCTCGTTTAAATGAATGTAGGTTAGTGTTAGTGTGACTAACAGCCCCGAGAATTAGAAAAGACCAAAACTTACAGCTTTGTGCCAGCTTCAAATCTCAAAAGTCTCAACACTGAAAATGCCCTTTTAACTTAAAAAAAATTACAAAATAAAAACAAGATTCAGAACCTAAGTAATGGAACGAAGTATTAGAGGAGTTCATGTATGGAGTAATCCTGAAAAAGAACAATGACGGGTTTTAAAAATACTTAAAATCAATCATAATTTGTGAGTATGAAAAACTGATCTGTGGTTGGCTGCAATGTATTTAAATGCAAAATAGTGTAAAGTATCAGTATAAGAGGTGTGCAGGGAGCCTCAGGAAAAAATGTATACCTTTTTAAGACTATTTAATACACAAAATTGAAAAGTAATAACTAAATTAGGACATTTAACACAACAAATTATTAATGAGAACAGAAAGTACTCTTGTGTTTAACTGTGGCTCGTTGCCTTTTTGCCTTTTGCCAGGGCTGAGAAATGAAAATGAATGAAATAAAAACTGTTCCTTGTGGTATTTTTGTTAAGTTGTTTTGCGTTTGTTTCTATAATTTAACATGACGGTTGATCAAAGGGGCAGATAACATCAGAACTCTTCTTTCTGCTCCTTTACATTCATCTTTGGCATGTTTAACTAAATGTCACTAATGAGATCTCTTTGTCTTGTTTTGAACAAAATAAATACTATATAAAACAATAATATAAAAGCATTGCACTATAAAATATTTCAGACTGATGTAAGAGTTGCTTCATAGTAATTAGTGGTCAAACGATTTATCAAAATGAATTCACTTTTTAAACATTGAAGCTAATTGGATGATTTGACTGTGTACATACGATTGTGCAGCAGAAGTTAGTTACACTTTATAAAGACATTTTAGTCTATTGCCAACTGAAACTGGCCCAAAGACAGTGTTCACAGCTGCTGCAACCGCTTCCATGCTGAACCAGGTTAAATGTAAATAAAATGTGATATTCAGGTGCCGTGCGAGCGCTCTGGAGCACTCGTGGCCCAGGATAACTGTTAAACATAACCCGGCAATTATATCTACTATAACTTCAGCCGCTTTCTCCTGACAAAATGGTAAAAGAGCCATTTTTAGGATTAGAAATGGCTAACTTTTATGTGTCGGATTTGAATATGAAAAGGCGGCTGGTTGCGAGTGCGGGTCGCCCAGGGGACCCAAACACAGACTTCCTCTAAAATGTTAATGGTTTGGCTAATTGAAGGTATGTTCTTTGTCGGCTGCTGTTTTGGAGGGAGCCGTTTATGGCGCGTGCACAAGGCAGCGGCGCTCTCAGATGTGATTGTATTTGACTGCTGCTGCTGCGCCGGGGCACCACTGGGCCTTGTGCTTTTAAGATAAGTTACCCGGGACACGCGCACACATCCACAGCGCGCGGACACATTGGGTAAAGTATAAACCAGCTCATGAGTATCCACACACTGAAACACGTGTACACGGCAGACATTTGCATTTCAAACGGTGGTAATTGCCTGTGGCGCCGGCTGAGGGAGCGTGGCCTCAGGATTCCCCGGGAGTGCGTCTGAAGTGAGCGAGTCATGAGACAAGACGCTTTTATACGGCACAGTCACACCAACAGCCTCCTGAGGACCAGGTGCAGCGCTGAGGAGTGGAGCATCTACTGCAGGTTATTGTCTTCACTGAGGTGCAGCGCTGAGGAGTGGAGCATCTACTGCAGGTTATTGTCTTCACTGAGGTACAGCGCTGAGGAGTGGAGCATCTACTGCAGGTTATTGTCTTCACTGAGGTGCAGCGCTGAGGAGTGGAGCATCTACTGCAGGTTATTGTCTTCACTGAGGTGCAGCGCTGAGGAGTGGAGCATCTACTGCAGGTTATTGTCTTCACTGAGGTGCAGCGCTGAGGAGTGGAGCATCTACTGCAGGTTATTGTCTTCACTGAGGTGCAGCGCTGAGGAGTGGAGCATCTACTGCAGGTTATTGTCTTCACTCAGGTGCAGCGCTGAGGAGTGGAGCATCTACTGCAGGTTATTGTCTTCACTGAGGTACAGCGCTGAGGAGTGGAGCATCTACTGCAGGTTATTGTCTTCACTCAGGTGCAGCGCTGAGGAGTGGAGCATCGACTGCAGGTTATTGTCTTCACTCAGGTGCAGCGCTGAGGAGTGGAGCATCTACTGCAGGTTATTGTCTTCACTGAGGTACAGCGCTGAGGAGTGGAGCATCTACTGCAGGTTATTGTCTTCACTGAGGTGCAGCGCTGAGGAGTGGAGCATCTACTGCAGGTTATTGTCTTCACTGAGGTACAGCGCTGAGGAGTGGAGCATCTACTGCAGGTTATTGTCTTCACTGAGGTGCAGCGCTGAGGAGTGGAGCATCTACTGCAGGTTATTGTCTTCACTGAGGTACAGCGCTGAGGAGTGGAGCATCTACTGCAGGTTATTGTCTTCACTGAGGTGCAGCGCTGAGGAGTGGAGCATCTACTGCAGGTTATTGTCTTCACTGAGGTGCAGCGCTGAGGAGTGGAGCATCTACTGCAGGTTATTGTCTTCACTGAGGTGCAGCGCTGAGGAGTGGAGCATCTACTGCAGGTTATTGTCTTCACTGAGGTACAGCGCTGAGGAGTGGAGCATCTACTGCAGGTTATTGTCTTCACTCAGGTGCAGCGCTGAGGAGTGGAGCATCGACTGCAGGTTATTGTCTTCACTCAGGTGCAGCGCTGAGGAGTGGAGCATCTACTGCAGGTTATTGTCTTCACTGAGGTACAGCGCTGAGGAGTGGAGCATCTACTGCAGGTTATTGTCTTCACTGAGGTGCAGCGCTGAGGAGTGGAGCATCTACTGCAGGTTATTGTCTTCACTGAGGTGCAGCGCTGAGGAGTGGAGCATCTACTGCAGGTTATTGTCTTCACTGAGGTACAGCGCTGAGGAGTGGAGCATCTACTGCAGGTCATTGTCTTCACTGAGGTACAGCGCTGAGGAGTGGAGCATCTACTGCAGGTCATTGTCTTCACTGAGGTGCAGCGCTGAGGAGTGGAGCATCTACTGCAGGTTATTGTCTTCACTGAGGTGCAGCGCTGAGGAGTGGAGCATCTACTGCAGGTTATTGTCTTCACTGAGGTACAGCGCTGAGGAGTGGAGCATCTACTGCAGGTCATTGTCTTCACTGAGGTGCAGCGCTGAGGAGTGGAGCATCTACTGCAGGTTATTGTCTTCACTGAGGTACAGCGCTGAGGAGTGGAGCATCTACTGCAGGTTATTGTCTTCACTGAGGTGCAGCGCTGAGGAGTGGAGCATCTACTGCAGGTTATTGTCTTTACTGAGGTGCAGCGCTGAGGAGTGGAGCATCTACTGCAGGTTATTGTCTTCACTGAGGTGCAGCGCTGAGGAGTGGAGCATCTACTGCAGGTTATTGTCTTCACTGAGGTGCAGCGCTGAGGAGTGGAGCATCTACTGCAGGTTATTGTCTTCACTGAGGTGCAGCGCTGAGGAGTGGAGCATCTACTGCAGGTTATTGTCTTCACTGAGGTGCAGCGCTGAGGAGTGGAGCATCGACTGCAGGTTATTGTCTTCACTGAGGTACAGCGCTGAGGAGTGGAGCATCTACTGCAGGTTATTGTCTTCACTGAGGTGCAGCGCTGAGGAGTGGAGCATCTACTGCAGGTTATTGTCTTCACTGAGGTACAGCGCTGAGGAGTGGAGCATCTACTGCAGGTTATTGTCTTCACTCAGGTGCAGCGCTGAGGAGTGGAGCATCTACTGCAGGTTATTGTCTTCACTCAGGTGCAGCGCTGAGGAGTGGAGCATCTACTGCAGGTTATTGTCTTCACTGAGGTACAGCGCTGAGGAGTGGAGCATCTACTGCAGGTTATTGTCTTCACTGAGGTGCAGCGCTGAGGAGTGGAGCATCTACTGCAGGTTATTGTCTTCACTGAGGTGCAGCGCTGAGGAGTGGAGCATCTACTGCAGGTTATTGTCTTCACTGAGGTGCAGCGCTGAGGAGTGGAGCATCTACTGCAGGTTATTGTCTTCACTCAGGTGCAGCGCTGAGGAGTGGAGCATCTACTGCAGGTTATTGTCTTCACTCAGGTGCAGCGCTGAGGAGTGGAGCATCTACTGCAGGTTATTGTCTTCACTGAGGTGCAGCGCTGAGGAGTGGAGCATCTACTGCAGGTTATTGTCTTCACTGAGGTACAGCGCTGAGGAGTGGAGCATCTACTGCAGGTTATTGTCTTCACTGAGGTGCAGCGCTGAGGAGTGGAGCATCTACTGCAGGTTATTGTCTTTACTGAGGTGCAGCGCTGAGGAGTGGAGCATCGACTGCAGGTTATTGTCTTCACTCAAGTGCAGCGCTGAGGAGTGGAGCATCTACTGCAGGTTATTGTCTTCACTCAGGTGCAGCGCTGAGGAGTGGAGCATCTACTGCAGGTTATTGTCTTCACTGAGGTGCAGCGCTGAGGAGTGGAGCATCTACTGCAGGTTATTGTCTTCACTGAGGTGCAGCGCTGAGGAGTGGAGCATCTACTGCAGGTTATTGTCTTCACTGAGGTACAGCGCTGAGGAGTGGAGCATCTACTGCAGGTTATTGTCTTCACTGAGGTGCAGCGCTGAGGAGTGGAGCATCTACTGCAGGTCATTGTCTTCACTGAGGTGCAGCGCTGAGGAGTGGAGCATCTACTGCAGGTTATTGTCTTCACTGAGGTACAGCGCTGAGGAGTGGAGCATCTACTGCAGGTTATTGTCTTCACTGAGGTGCAGCGCTGAGGAGTGGAGCATCTACTGCAGGTTATTGTCTTCACTGAGGTACAGCGCTGAGGAGTGGAGCATCTACTGCAGGTTATTGTCTTCACTGAGGTGCAGCGCTGAGGAGTGGAGCATCGACTGCAGGTTATTGTCTTCACTGAGGTACAGCGCTGAGGAGTGGAGCATCTACTGCAGGTTATTGTCTTCACTCAGGTGCAGCGCTGAGGAGTGGAGCATCTACTGCAGGTTATTGTCTTCACTGAGGTACAGCGCTGAGGAGTGGAGCATCTACTGCAGGTTATTGTCTTCACTGAGGTACAGCGCTGAGGAGTGGAGCATCTACTGCAGGTTATTGTCTTCACTGAGGTGCAGCGCTGAGGAGTGGAGCATCTACTGCAGGTCATTGTCTTCACTGAGGTGCAGCGCTGAGGAGTGGAGCATCTACTGCAGGTTATTGTCTTCACTGAGGTACAGCGCTGAGGAGTGGAGCATCTACTGCAGGTTATTGTCTTCACTGAGGTGCAGCGCTGAGGAGTGGAGCATCTACTGCAGGTTATTGTCTTCACTGAGGTACAGCGCTGAGGAGTGGAGCATCTACTGCAGGTTATTGTCTTCACTGAGGTACAGCGCTGAGGAGTGGAGCATCTACTGCAGGTTATTGTCTTCACTGAGGTGCAGCGCTGAGGAGTGGAGCATCTACTGCAGGTTATTGTCTTCACTGAGGTACAGCGCTGAGGAGAGGCCACGACTCCGTAAAACTGATCAAGTTTGTGGATGACACCACCCACATCGGGCTCATCCCCCATAAGTCGACAGAGGGGAAAGTCGATTTTACCGGCCATAATAACTACACTAATTAGCCTTAATAAAGCATGAACAAAGACTCAATTCATAACAAACTCATAGTTTATTTTAAATTAGGGCTGCAACTAACAATCATTTTGCTAATTGATTAGTTTAGCGATTATTCTTTTGATTAATCAATTAGTTGATTAGAACGGGAAATGCCTGTAAATATCAGATATTTTCTCAATTTGACCCAGATTAAAGGTTGAATGGACGATTTTTTTACCCAAATTTGAGTCTTATTTGCTCGTGGCGTGGACTGCCGATTAGTCCTGCAATGTATCAATCATAAAACGCACGTTTGGCTTGTCCCCCGAGAGCAGCATGTTTCCCTGTGTCTAAGCGCATTGATCTATCATAATATAGTTCCCTCAGTGTACGGGACAAAATTAGGACGGAGAAAGACAGTTCGAGCTGACTCAGAAGAAGACGGAAATCTACAGGAGACGAGAGATGCGATGTGATCCGTCGCGCTGATAAACAAACGCACGTGTGTGTTGTATCAGTCCGCGTTGAAAACGATCACAATTGTCGATTAGTTTCGATTAATTGCTTAACTTGTTGCAGCCTTATTCAGCCTCAGTCTTAATTCAAGAGGTTATAGTTCTATTTGTTCCTGTATTTAGTAAAAAGTGTAGTTAAGTGAAGTGAAACCCTCCTTTTACATGTACTTAAAGGCGCAATGGAAGATTTTTCGGCGATTTGAGAACGCAGGCGGAAGTGCGCATGCGCACTCCCCCGTGCGGACTGATACAACACACACGTGTGTTTGTTTATTAGCGCAACGGAGCGCATCACATCGCTCGTCTCCCGTAGATTTCCGTCTTCTTCTGAGACAGCTCGAACAGTCTTTCTCTGTCCTAATTTTGTCCCGTACACTGAGGGAACTATATTATGATAGATCAATGCGCTTAGACACGCGGGACCGTGCTGCTCCCGGAGGACCAGCCACACGCGGCTGCAGGTGAGCAGTAGGTGCGTTTTATGATTGATACGTGGCAGGACTAATCGGCAGTCCAAGCCACGAGGAAATAAGACTTAGATTTGGGCCAAAAAAATCGTCCATTCAACCTTTAAGAATAAAGCTTCTTACGCCCACGTTCACCACTCAGTTCAGTTCAACTTATCCAATCAAATACTTCAAGCTACAGAGTAAAACGAACAACAATCTCCATCTACGGCAGAGACGCAGCAGTAAAGTCCACACGCAAACACATTTACAGCAGAGTCCAGAGCTACATGGACTCAGACAGCGCAGACCTGGCTCCACCTTGTTGCCGGGAAGACCGATGGTGCAGCAGAAGTGTTATTTGTCTTGCAGCGCTGGTGAGCCCTCACGTCCACTCAGGAGGAGATGAAAAAGGGACGGGCCGCGTGTCTGGGAGAAGTGCTCGCAGTGTGCTGGAGGACAATCTGTCAAAGCAGTCATCACTTTACCCTGCCCGAAGCCACAGCACTCACTCAAGAAGAACCACTGCAGACCAAACTGCCAAAAGGGCCGAGCATGATTAAAAATATGCATGAAGTGAAATGCAAATACTCAAATCTAAATAAAAGACAGCAACAAAACTCAAAAAAAAGGATGGATGACATTTTTCGTACAAAAACAGGAGTGAAATAATCTACTTAAAGTAAAAGTAGCATCTTATTTTTTTGTTATCTGTTTATTAAGATTTTTTCTCACTGGTGGAGATTGAAACCTCTTTTTTGAGGGTGACCTGGGCCAAAGTGGGAAACTTGCACTGCAAGAATATTGCAAAAATATTTACAAAAAACATCTAAGAAACTACATTTAAAACCACAGACCATTTTCATATGATTCTTTGTTAGATTCAAATGTGGATAAAGATCAAGATTTTCAGTCAACAGAGGCTCCCATTAAAATCTGTAGTGGAGTAGAAAGTACAGCTACTGCTCTCAAATGTACTGAAGTAAAAAGCCTCCGCTGTAAACTTGTAACGTACAGATACATTTTATACATTCCACCAGTGAAAAAGATGAAGTATCTGTACACACCGAGAGACATTTTGAAGCATTTTCTAAACTGTTTACCTTCATGTAAACAACAGCAAGCTTTCCAAACTCCCAAACACACTTAAGCGTCTAATAGAGGTTGGCATTGCAAGAGGGGGTGAAGGACGAGCAGTGAGGCCGCCCCGTCTCCAGACTCAATAAATGACTGCGAGCCGGGCTCCAGCTAAAACAAGGCCCGCTTTTCAATTCTGCCTCTTTTACCCCGATGAGTGATGAACCCCATGTAAGAGGTGCAGTGCAGTGGGATTAATATACATCAGGGGCCAGAGCGCCACACTGAATCAGGAGCCGCCATGCATTTGTTATTCTAATGACAAGCAATAACCAGAGGAGTTTGGGGTGGATAAAAAGACAAAAATATTAAACACAGTGATTGGATTTGGTGCTCGGACTTCAGACTTGGACGTGGCAAAGAAACAAATGAGTAAAGTCCTGATGTTCACTGTTCACCTGTGGTTAACTAAGGCCTCATTCCAATGTTTATACTTGAATTTGAATGCATATTATTCATAGATATAGGATAAATCTGAACAGTTATTAGGTTATTAGATATTTATAATGCGTATGGTAGATTCTTTCAAAAAGCAGCTAAAGACAAGCATTGGGTTGACTAGGTTTTCCTTTCTATATATTCTAAGATCAATTGTTTTAGTTGTCATTTATTACAGCGCTCTGTACAGCACTAGGTGTATTCTTGTCTGTGAAAGGTGCTTTGTTAATAAAGCCTTACTTAATTGGTCACTAACAATCCATAAACATTTATAATATACTTTATGTGAGATTGAGATCCATAGAATAGCACAAATGTGAGGGCTGTGAAACACTATGTGCTATAAGTAATAAAGTGGAATGTCTTCACCTTATTACTTATAGGGCTAAACTTAAAAACAAGCCTTGTGCAACAATTATAAGGTACAAGGTGTGGCACTTAAAAGTACTTAGTATCTCTATGAGCTTGTATTTGACCTAAACTGTACTCAAAGACCACACTCAGATACAACTATTTATACAGAAAAGTTACCAATACATACACTTGTAAGTAGAAATAGAATAAACTTACATATTATTATAACAAATTCAGCAAAACCTGGTGGTTCTTTATACATCTTAGTCAATCGCAGTAAAATAATGAGTTGACTAAAGAAACATTTTGATCGGCTGAGACACTATTGAGCGATGAATCGACTAAAGACCTGCTGCCCTAAGACTACACTGCCAGTTTATTACCATCCTGTTTTATTTATGAGAGCTTACAAGGAATTTAGTAACTCTAAATTCATCTCTCAAAAACAGAGAGTCAAAGGATATTAATAATGTGAAACCTTAAAAGGCAAAGTAAAAGTGCAATGCCAAACATTGACCCATGCGCAAACAAACCGCGAATGTTCCACCTCACATTAGCAGCTGTTTGGTTCTGATTCCTTTTATTCGTCTGCGAGGTGTTTAACCAGCACTGCTCCCTGGACCGCTGACATCATAAATCAGCACCAAGAAGAAGACGGAGTGAACAGAGGAAGACAAGATGGACGATTCCGGTGAACTCTGTGGATTGAATAATCAATAGTGACAAAAATAAATGACTCGACCATTAATCTGAGTCTGTGGTCAGCACTGTAGCACCGTTCCTCTAATATATATTTCATACTCTTTCATACGCATTGATTAGCTGCCCTCTAGTTTGTAAATTACGTGTTTATTGATCCGCTCATCACACAGTTGAGCCTTTTACAGTCGAGCTGTTGCGCCACAGATAAAGACATAAATGCTGAACTATGGGACGTAAATCTTCCCAATCCCATTACACTGGAGGTAAACATATACAGTAGCAGATTCCACACTGTAAAGGGCTAATTATGTCAGCGAGTAAAGAGTGCAATACAACAGCCACAAATCAAGTTAGTTTTAGACACATTTCCCCGCGTTCTTCAAGGTGATCCGTGCAGCTGATGTCAGAAATATTGACTGAAGACGAGAAATCAACGCGGGTGAAGAATTAGCCGTGGCAGCCACAACTGTCATTTATTCTCATTATCCCGTGTTATGTGCGCGTTCCGGAGGGAGGCGGCCGGCGCGACTGAATCCGCAGATTACAGCGCACATCCGATGGGAGGGGAGTGTCCGAAGAGGGAGGGACGGGCTCGGATCAATGGCGCCAGATCAATGTTCAATAGTTCGCCCGCACCGAAACACTTCCTGCTGACGCTCGGATCTCTGGTTACACAGATGAAATGGGTGGGCCGGGCTGCTCTGATGATGATTTATGTTCACGGGGCAGATGTGGCGTTTTGGAGCCGGGTGCACTCTGATAAAGAGGCCTGCATATCAACAGCTGGAGTCACAGAGAGGGGTGTTGTAATGTGTGGTTGGATGGAGCTGCAGGTGATTCAGGGAAGTGCGGCAGAACAAAGAGACACATTTTGGACAAGGACGACAACCCGACTTGGACGTGGAATCAGCCGAAAGAGCAACAGTATATGCTATAGCGTGTTGAAAAGACAAGGCTCTCGTTTGTGTTTACAGCGATTACGTTGGGATTACAGTGAGACGATAAACCATTTGTAGTATACAGACAATATCTCTCTAAATAAAGTCACCGAATGATCTACAAATCCATGCTATTGCCTGTAGAGAGAAGGTCTACCTCACTAGTTCTTTAGCTGTTTAGAATCGCTAATCTTTACCGACAAACCCTGACGTAAAAAGTGTCAGATTTGATCTCTCTCCGCTGTTGTTTACCTGAAATTCTCCACGGAAACGTTCGAACACAACCTTTAGTTCGATGCAAAACCTATTTTACATGTAGCGTTTGCCTGTAGATTATTGAATTGTCACCAAACAGAATGAAAACACAACAATTTAAAACAAATTAAATGTAAAAAGTGGTTAGCAAAGTTCGTATTGAGACTAATTTACATTATTATGTCAGAAACAGTCACATTCTTGGCCTCAGTTTGATCATTTTTGTAAAGTTTATAATTGTACTTCCTGGTTGGACGTGAGCATACATATGACATAGGTAGAGGTAATTCCGCTCAACTGTTACCTAGCAACCAGACTGTAAACAAGAGCCAAAATCCACATAAATGACACACAACTTTATTTTGTTGAGTAATAATTTAAACTCTCAGAAAAGTGTGTCAGTTTAAGTGTAAACTGTGGCTCTGTCCGAATGTCCACACTGGTCCCCTGACCCCTCCTCCAGTGCGCTTCGGACAGCTCACTACTTCCTCCTCGCCGCGGGTGAAAAGAATTGTCAGTAAAACTCTTATTTCTGCAAAAATATTGGTCAAATTTGTCCTGTCACAAATTTATAGACTAATAATCACCACATAAGTCATGGATCTCACATTTAACAACAGACAGAAATTATTCAACGTTTTGCCTGTGACGGTGACTCAAGCTAAAGTTAGCGGCTAACGCTAGCGACTTTTTGGCGTAACCGTTTATTTAAGAGTGTTTGGTTCATATTCTGGAGTCGACAGTGCATTTAAACTGCTTCTGCTTCAGTCTGTTGGGTCCAGTTAAACCTTTTTTTTCAACTCTCGCAATGCATTGTGGTCTATATTGACCGGTCTAGTGGCCATCGCTGTACTCTACTTTTCATGGTGCATTGTGGGAAATTTTGAGTGCAGTAGTTTTTCACCTGCTGGACATTCGGACTGCATCACAAAATGCTGTGTGCAGGTAATAGCGTGGACATTCGGACGCAGCCTGTCACATTGATGACATCACAGAGGGATTTGGCTCTACTTTCTGTCATGTTAAACTCTTTATTTTTCAAGGTTTCATCCCAAACCTCAACTTAACGGAGGTAAAACTGTGATAAATATTTACCGCAGGTTCTACACCACCGAACTAAGACAAAATGACAAAAACATCAGAACTTTAAAGACTCAAAGACGGGCCAATGGAAGGTTTGAATAAAGTCAAAAAGAAATAACTGAAAAACCTGTTTAGATGAATGTCCTCGATAATGAGTTCACTTCATATCACATCTCCTCCATGTGAGCCCAGTCTCCCTCTGACCCCTGACCCCTGACCTCATTTGACTAATGCACATGTCCTCTCGCTATATACTCTTTTAACATGGGGAGATTTAGGTTTCAAGTGTGTGTCGGGTAACACCTTGACTAACTCGATCAAAAAGGGTAAATAATAAGAATTAGGATTAAAAATGTAAGATATATGGGAATTAAGGTACATTTAGCCAAATCGCCATTGCAACAAACTAAGAAATTATACAATATTCTGTAAACTGCCCAACAACTTATTTTTTTATTTATTTTTTACAATACAATATTAGCAAAATTTGCGTAACAAAACAGTCACAAAACAAAAAGAAATAAATTACTATACCCAGCCCTCCACCTCACATTCACACACAAAAACATTGATACATCAGAAGAAAAATGGACGAAAGGAAAACAACACCAGTATTTCAAAACGTTTTAGTAGGACTTATATTTTCTTTCCGAAAATTGTTATTATTATTATTTAATTATTATTCGTTTTTAGTGTTATTAATATATTTATTGTATATATAATATCAATTGTTTTATATATATATATATATATATATATATATATATATATATATATATATATATATATATATATATATATATTAATTTGTTATTTTAGTTTCTTGTTTGTTTAGATATTATTTTAATTTAGTTCATGGTATAAAGGTTTTTTATAAAATTGATTAATTTTAATCATTGTCATAATTATTTATAATAGTGTATTTATATATTACTACCATTTTACCTATTGCATAGCAGGTGCATGCATGCATTCAAATAGAAATATAACCATGTGCAGTGTTGATTTTATTCCAACCGTTTTTGAATTTTCCATCTCTTTTTATGTTTTTTTTAATCACTACACGTTTCAAAGTTCAAAGTACGCTTCCAAAGTTAAATATCTACTGATATCTTTTTAAATCATTAATATTAGGCCGTGGCTGGACAGCCGCGGCGCGGTCAAATTGCCACGCAGTTTCAGGGACCGCGGCATTTCCCTCAAAGCCCGTTATAGCCTCATGGCTAACCCTAACCCTAACCCTAACCCTAACCCTGCCCGTTATAGCCTCATGGCTAACCCTAACCTTAACCTTAACCCTAACCCTAACCCTAACCTTAACCTTAACCCTAACCCTAACCTTAACCCTAACCTTAACCCTAACCCTAACCCTAACCCTAACCTTAACCCTAACCCTAACCCTAACCCTAACCTTAACCCTAACCCTAACCTTAACCTTAACCCTAACCCTAACCCTAACCTTAACCTTAACCTTAACCTTAACCCTAACCCTAACCCTAACCCTAACCCTAACCTTAACCTTAACCTAAACCCTAACCCTAACCTTAACCCTAACCCTAACCTTAACCCTAACCTTAACCCTAACCCTAACCTTAACCCTAACCCTAACCCTAACCTTAACCCTAACCCTAACCCTAACCTTAACCTTAACCTTAACCTTAACCCTAACCCTAACCCTAACCCTAACCCTAACCCTAACCTTAACCTTAACCTAAACCCTAACCCTAACCTTAACCCTAACCCTAACCTTAACCCTAACCTTAACCCTAACCCTAACCTTAACCCTAACCCTAACCCTAACCTTAACCCGGCGCGGTCTAAAACGGCGCTAAAACGCGGTCAAATAGCGGCGCAGTTTTGGCCGCGCGCCGCGGCTCTGCAGACACTCCCTTAAAGGTTGAATGGACGATTTTTTTGGCCCAAATCTGAGTCTTATTTCCTCCTGGCGTGGACTGCTGATTAGTCCTGCCACGTATCAATCATAAAACGCACCTTCCGCTCACCTGCAGCCTCGTGTGGCTGGTCCCCACATTTCCGCGTGTCTAAGCGCATTGATCTATCATAATATAGTTCCCTCAGTGTACGGGGAAAAATGAATACGGAGAAAAAGTTCGAGCTGACTCAGAAATAGACGGAAATCTACGGGAGACGAGAGATGCGATGTGATCCGTCGCGCTAATAAACAAACACACGTGTGTGTTGTATCAGTCCGCACGGGGGAGTGCGCATGCGCACTTCCGCCTGCGTTCTCAAATCGCCAAAAAATCGCCAATTATCAAAGTCTTTACAATTTTTAAACTCTCCAACAGAGTAAATGCAAAATGTAAATTGAGTACCAAACTAATCCCAAAACACATTTTCTCAACTTGCATCCAAAATAAAGCCCAAATAAAACAAATACATTTTTAATTAATCCACCTTACGCTTTGATTTTCGGGAACAGACATTGCACACACGTCTCACGGCAGCGCAATCGCCAGTCGCTGTGAGAAAGAAAACTCCACTTAAGAACAACATCACGTCCACAGAGAAGCAGGACCACCTGTGTGACTCTGATCTGAGGTGAGCGGCGCCTTTATGTCTCATGACAAACTCTATCCAGAAGACGGCGCTGTCCAGGGGCTTTAATGGCTGGTCTCTGTGCAGCCTGGACAGCTTTTGCATATTCTCCTTGTACTTTGGGTCAGATAAGACCTCCTCCACATCACTATGGAACGTATCTTCATCCACTGTGGACAGAGTACAGATCTTAGTCCCTCCCTTTTCTTGAAGGCGCCTTAAGTTGTCATATTGGTCAAAGAACAAAGGCACACCAAGTACAGGAACTCCATGGTAAATAGCTTCTTGGAGTCCATTCATTCCCCCGTGAGTCACAAAGAGTCTGATTTTGGGATGTCCTAGGAGGTCCTTCTGAGGCCTCCAGTCCACAAGTAAAGTGTTGTTCTCCAAAGTGGCTTGTCTGGGGCCGCTGTGCTTCCAAATGACTTTCTGTGGCAGTTTGGCAAAAGCTGCAGCAATCTCCTCAGTCACAGCAACAAATGTGCCCATAGACATCAGGATGACTCCGTGGTCTCCAGAGCTCTGGACAAAGTCCTCAAGGTGTGGAGGAAGAGGATTAGCAGGTCTACACTGGAATCCTCCCACATACACAACATTAGGCATCGTAGGACGAGCGAGGAAACTCCAACACAAAGTCCACTCTCATTAACCATATGTCGGCTTCAAGCACTAAAGTATTAAAGTTGATGCTTGATCCAAAACATTTTTCACACAGTGGCTGGTATGTGAGTATGACCACAAGAGTGTAAAGTGCATGTGTGGTCATGTGCACAAGCATGTTATTAACTCTCTGGAGAAAAGTCATCTGGTCAGAATAGCCTGTTCCTATTGAAGGAATATATGAGACAGGGGAAGGAGCCAGGAGAACATGTCCCTCTACTGACATAATGTGGTGGCTATTGCACATCAACGGAAGTTTCAGATATTTAGCTGAAATGACCCCACCTCCCCAGGTGGGGTCAGTCAACATAAGCTCAAACTTGCTGGATTTCAATGAACTTATTAGCTCTACGTTGTCAAGGATATTTGACACAAATGTGCACATATCGTTGGGATATTCTAGAAGTGTGGTTAATAACCATACATATAAGTGAAGAAAAGTCACCAAAGAAGAAGACTCTCGCTCATGTTTCACGATACTGTAAACAATCTTTATGATGAACTCTTGTTGCTCAAGCCCCCCTTCCATGTCGACTGTAATTGTCTTGTAATAAGAATTCTCTTGGATGAACCAGCTTTTACTGGAGCGTATAACGGTTATATTGTGGCCTCTTGAATGTAGTTCCTTTATCATGATGTCCATGCCACAGATGGAAAAAACAAAACGCCACTGATGGAGAAAACGCCACAGATGGAGAAAATAAACCAAAGATGGAGAAAACGTCACAGATAGAGAAAATGCCACAGATGGAGATAAGAAAACGCCACAGATGGAGAAGAGAAAACGCCACAGATGAAGAAAACACCACAGATGGAGAAGAAAAAATGCCACAGATGGAGAAAACGCCACAGATGAAGAAAACACCACAGATGGAGAAAACAAGCCACCGATGGAGAAAACGCCACAGATGGAGAAAACGTCACAGATGGAGAAAACAAAATGCCACAGATGGAGAAAACGCCACAGATGGAGAAAACGTCACAGATGGAGAAAACAAAATGCCACAGATGGAGAAAACGCCACAGATGAAGAAAACAAGCCACAGATGGAGTAAAGAAAACGCCACAGTTTAGTGGTTCTCAAATTTTTCACATGTTTGCTAAAGACTAAGCCTATGCTATACCTATTTGTATTATATATATATATATATATATATATATATATATATATATATATATATATATATATATTTGTATTCTATTACCATTAAGTTCATGTGCTGTAAAGTGCTACCAAACCATTTATAAATAAATAAATAAAACATTGTGAATTCTCCAATCGTATTCATGACATTTGTGTTATCTGTGTTTTTTTGCCTATGACCAAGTGGTAAAAAGCCCATCCTAAACACACTCCACTCTCCTTCTTGCCTTCTTAGTCCTTAGAGTCCAACATGTGAGCCGCATGTCCCTGGTGAAAATGCCACAGATGGAGAAAACAAATGTTTCATTAATTGCTTAATCGGTCAATGAAGTCTTAGTCTACACATTTGTTTATAAGTTGAATCTACATTTTATCAGGTTTGTAATGATTTCTTTTGGACTCTTGGAGATTCTGATAATATTGACAGCTTTTGCCAGCACTTTGCCCACTTTTAGTCAACTAATTGAAGCACAAGGCATTTCTTTAATCGTCTACAGCCTATTAAATAGCAGATGCAAGTTAAAAATATAAACAATACAAATATAATAATAGCTAGTCTGTACCGCTATCTTCCTCTCTTTCAAGTCTGATTGTCCGTGTCCAAATATAAAAGTATCTCCTACGCATACTGCACTAAATGTGTCTAACACCAGTAGTATTAAAACAAGGGAACATTTGAAATAAATTCTGGATTCATCACTACATTGCACTACAGGAGCATGGATGGAGGTTTCAAACGCCACAGCACCT
This sequence comes from Eucyclogobius newberryi, assembly GCF_026437365.1. Taxonomy (NCBI): domain Eukaryota; kingdom Metazoa; phylum Chordata; class Actinopteri; order Gobiiformes; family Gobiidae; genus Eucyclogobius; species Eucyclogobius newberryi. The sequence continues at coordinate 27,573,483 of NW_027315723.1, read as the reverse complement.
GCGCGCACACATTTTTACACACAGACTGTGCTGGGGCCTTGTCTCGACCTGTCACTCACCCATGGCTCTCACAGCCAAGGTTTAGTGACAACTGTTAAATCGGAGCACGCTTTTATCACTGCTGTGGCTAATGCTGTTAGCTGGGGAGCATCATCCGGCTCACGTGTCCTGCTAACTCCTAATTACCCCCAGATGAAGCCCGCTCCTGCTCCGTCCACATGATGCCCCGTGTTCAAATGAAAAACCGTGAAAGATCAAATGCCTCCATCTAGTCAGAAGCGCATCTACTGTAGATGTGTGTTGCCTCACGACCAACAAAGAGTTAAGCCCCTTAGCTTCCTGATTCCACCCTGAGTTACCGCTTGCAACTGTGTCCAACTGGCTCTTAGCGGTAGTAAATTGGGTTAACGCTCAGTAAGTGTCCCATCGTTAGCGTTGTTAATTGACTACAGCGTGCGATAATTAACAGGGAGCGGACTTCCTACCTCGCTAATCTTATTTAGGTCATTTGCATTTAAAATGATTTTGGTCTCACAGGAAAGTTGGAAAGAAAAGAAAGATACATTGACTGAAAATGCTTGATGGACAGTGTGCTACTTATCTATAGAAAAAAGGGACATTTTTTATATTTCGATTTGAGTGACAGCAGAGTCAAAGTAGATGTTCTGTTTATTTGCAGTATGTCATTGGCTTTATGTGCCATAGTACTACAATATTGGAGACCATTTCCCCCAATCAATGTCATTCCTAGAAGAAAATTTAAAAAAACAATCTTACATATTAGTAATGTAAAGGCTGAAGCTTTCACACTGATCTAAAAAGGCAGAGTTGTCTGTGACAGTTTGCTGACAGCTTAAGAGTTATTTGAAGTCTGTTTGTTCCCAAAGGCAGACTGTCCCACTAAAGTTCATCACATCCCATTTCTCTTGTTAACTATGCCTGTGAACTCTTAATGTATGAGGCCGCGGCTGTGGTCGTGCTGTGATACCTCCAGATGAATGTTTCCTTTGTTGGAGCACCTTCTGTCCTGTTTTGGCACTGACAGGACACTCTGGGTATCTACGGGACACACGGGGCTGAGCGCTCCTCCTGACTCACACAGGCATTACCACAGCACATTAGCTCGGCCGAGTAGTGGGAATGAACGATGGGCTAACGCCGCTGCCCCAGGCAAAGTGAAGACATACACTACAGCCAGCTGCCATCTATTATGGATGGCCCGGGCCGACCCCCGCCGTCCGCAGTGCAGGGGTGACAGTGCTGTCCTTGCCGAGCCGGTGACCTTCGGCGGAGGGGAGAGTGTGCTGGGCAGATTAAAAGAGGACTGGCTCACTGAGCAGTCCAGGCGTGCCCCTGATGTTCGGCCCAGATGGTAACCACACACATAAATAAATGCACACTTCCTGGTGCATTCTGGGAGGGCAGATGTGGGCTATGGGCACAGCCTCTCCTTGGGGCGCCCAGCCTTTCTTACTGTATATCTCTCCATCCAAAAGCTACTTTTCATGAACACTTTTTGTTGTGTTTCATTTTCTACACTTACTAAATTTTAAACCAAATCAGGACCGAACAAATTTAATTGAGGTGACTCTAAACTACATCAGTCATGACCAGTCAAACCAAAAGTATAAGTCAGTACTTATGAGGCGGTTTTCATTTAACACTTTGTTACCCTCACTCAAGTCCTAACCCACAGTTCTGTTCTGGACTCATTTTTATACTGAAATAACAGTGCTATTACTCAAGATGTGGAGCCCTGGAGTCCTCAGGTCTAACCAAGCTGTACCTCCTCCAGCCTCCTTCTGAGTGTTTCTTTGTCTCTTCATTCTGTATGCGAATCATCCATCACTCACTCAATCAGTCCATTGAATTTCATTTAGTGCGGTGTTACACAGGGCATGTGATTGATTCTCTGCTACCTTTTCACTGAAGCTTGAATGACACACAATGCTGCTGCAGACCCTCTTACTCCTCCACGCAGAGCTTGCTTAAACTCCACTGCACTGGTGTGGCCAGAGGGAGCCCCGAGCGCCCGTGCTGCCAAAGAAGACCCTCTGAGACTCAGTCAAGGTTGCCGTGTCCAGCAGCCTGCGCCAACATCTGTTCAGAATGGCCTCAAGACTGGCATGAGAGCGGCCGACAACGCTTCTTGACCTTGCATTAGCAGTCATACATGGAAATGTACATCTTATGTGACACTGGGAATATACAGACACTGTCAACCAAGACATTTAGTTTATATAGAAATAATAAAAACTGGGGCCAGGACTCATCCTTATAAAGAGATTCCAAATCTCTGTGGGACTTTCCCTGTTAAATAAAGGTAATCTGTGATTTTATTGGTTTGTGGGATTTTATTCCTTAATAATTGTTTTACCTTGTATTTTTAAATCACATTTGTTATCAGTCACTGCTTTACATATGCAGCGTACAGAAATACACAGTATTAATAGCATCTATAATGTAATGCACAAAGTTGTCTGGAGTGTATTAGGTTTAATGGAAATCCCTGAGAAATACTGTCGGCTGATCAGTTTTTTAAAGAGATGATTTTTCCTGGGTAGAGTTGGGAGACAGAAAAATGATTGACCGCTACCAACACTTTCCTTGTTTTAATTCTTCACGGAGGTTGTTCTCTGCCAGTGACTATTGATTTTTCTATCAAATACAAAAACAGGCATTGTGGAGGGGCGCAGAGGTCAGTGTGAAGTAGACAGAGGTGTGTGTGCGTGTGCACAGGCGCTCTCCTCTGCAGCCCCATTGTCACTCCCCAAAGGCCTTTCTGTTAAATTGGCTGACAGATAATAAGATCATACAGCAGAGTACAGACCTTTGTCCCACAATCCAACAGTCTTACCGTAAAGCCACTGGACTGCATCACTGACATGGCAACGCAGCGCTCATTTTCTAAAGAGGAGCCTCTTCCTAAACGGATTTTTGATGGATGGATGTCTACTTCTGCTGGATCAAATTTTGTTCAAAGTTGGCATTACTTCTTCAAATTGTCCTCATAAAAACAAGTACATGCAGTCACCCGGACAACTGGAGTAAACATAAAGGAGACACAACAGAAGGAGACATGAGTCTGATGTGCATCTAATACAGAGGCTTCTGCTAGGTCACTATTAAAACTCCATCAAAGAAATATATGGATTAGTATCTTAGAAACTTAGTCACAAAACTGCACTTTGGGTAACTCCTTTGAGCTCTTATTAGAGTTTACTCTGCACGATTATTTGAGCTGCTCATGTTTTATTATCTCTAGAGTGAATCTGGGTTTAATCCCAAATGAGTTAATCTCGGTCTTTCTGCCTTACATGTATATATTATTCACATTGAGAGGTGAAGAGGTACATCCCCACAGCATGTCCTCAGGCCCTCTGCCCCAAGGGCTCATGGGATACAAGCTCTCTGGGGTTGGTGTTTTCACAGCCTATGAGAGAAGCCCTCGAGAGGGAAGCTGGCAGAACAGCAGCAGCCGAAGCAGCAGCAGCAGCACTCCTCTGTTTGCTTGATGTCACTATAATGGAAATGTGCACCAGTGAGGAAGGCAGAGAGGGCCTTTGGGGCTTGAGAAGTACAAATATTTTAATAACAAACACTTTCAGTGCTTTCCTTCTGTTACGGCACCTGGGTGTTATTTCACAGACTGCAGCCAGAGCTGTGTCTGTGTGAAGTGCGTATGCAAAAAGATATAGATGTTTTCTTTCTTTATGTTGGAGAAAGTTTTGCTGGCGATAACTCCTTTGGAAAACTGTCATTAATCAAAAGTCAAAGTCACCTCAGATCTCACATTAGAATAGACCAGTTTAGCTGCAGCTGAAATTGCGGCTGACCCCTCTTGCCCTGAGCACTTATTCAAAATCAGAAGCCTGGCCATAGGGGCTAAAACAACTAAATCGAGTGAGGCTGCAAGAAACTGTGTACTGAGCAAAAATACCAAACAAGGCAACACCTACTAGCAATGTCCAGGGTTTAATTGAGTTTGATTTGTTCCAAAAAGACAATAAAAACAGACAAGATGAAGCCAATGCAATAAAACTCTGGGTAAAGTCCTCTATGGTACAAACAGACAAAGGAAGGTCTGACAGACGAACCACTTTGTTAAAATAGCCAGCCTAAACGTGTAGCGTTATCACTGCGTATCATTCTTTCCACTAAATAATGAAAGTCACTGTACTATTCGTCAGTGAAAAATAAACCAGGAGACAGACATTTAAAGTATTAGTGAAGTGAGAGTGTGGTGAGGGAATAAAAAAGAAAATGAACTACAAAAAAGGGTGTGATTTTGGTAATGAGCTGTCAGTCATTTTTCAGTGGCCAACAACTTTCATCTGCCCTGATTCCTCCCAGCCTCCTCCATTCATCACGGCTCTCTCTCCTCCCTGACGCAGTCCTCCGACGCCTCGTGTCGTTTATCACGTCCGGTGGAATAGAGTTTCTCCAGCTGTCAATTTAGGAAATGGAGTGACGAGCGGGACCCCTGGGAACCCGCGCTAATCTCACACACCAATGTTACAGGAAATGATGAACATCTCCAGGAGCTACACGTGTCCAGGAGTTACCTGTGCCCAGCTCTGATCCTGTCAGTAAACAAACTCATTTATTCAGCAGGAGAACTCTTTGCTCTTAAACAGGGAAAGTGTAGCTTTATCTCAGTCCTGTGCCTGGGCTCTAAGGGTCAGTGTGGTGTTTGCTGTCAGACGCAGGGCTGAAAAATGCTGGTGTCACACAGTTGTGTGTCCCACAGGGAACAAACAGTGGCTGTTACTAGACAGGTGTGTGTGACCATGACACAACACATGTTTAACAAACTCCAAGGAGATGGGAGGGACCATAGCTCTGTACGACTTTTCAATTAATACCTCTTACAAGGGAGTGAAGATTGTATGAAACAGTTATCATCACATTGTAACAGGTACAAAATTCATATTTCAAATAACTGTCTTTAAATATAAGCCATTGCACCATATTGTATTGTCTTCTGGTATAATAACTGACAACAAAATTTATTCTGATCTATAAAACCTGTGTTTCAACGTTTGGTCTCTGCATGGACTTCCTGTGGCTCAGAGAACAGACTTTAAAGCGGTCTCTTCATAGCGCTAAAGTACATCTCAGACAATGATATATGAATTATTAAGACATGGACCGGCCTCCTGCTGGTGCCAGAGTCAGGACTAAACATGGATCAGCCTCCTGCTGGTGCCAGAGTCAGGACTAAACATGGACCGGCCTCCTGCTGGTGCCAGAGTCAGGACTAAACATGGACCGGCCTCCTGCTGGTGCCAGAGTCAGGACTAAACATGGATCGGCCTCCTGCTGGTGCCAGAGTCAGGACTAAACATGGACCGGCCTCCTGCTGGTGCCAGAGTCAGGACTAAACATGGACCGGCCTCCTGCTGGTGCCCAGAGTCAGGACTAAACATGGACCGGCCTCCTGCTGGTGCCAGAGTCAGGACTAAACATGGACCGGCCTCCTGCTGGTGCCCAGAGTCAGGACTAAACACGGACCGGCCTCCTGCTGGTGCCAGAGTCAGGACTAAACATGGACCGGCCTCCTGCTGGTGTCAGAGTCAGGACTAAACATGGATCAGCCTCCTGCTGGTGCCAGAGTCAGGACTAAACATGGACCGGCCTCCTGCTGGTGCCAGAGTCAGGACTAAACATGGACCGGCCTCCTGCTGGTGCCAGAGTCAGGACTAAACATGGACCGGCCTCCTGCTGGTGCCAGAGTCAGGACTAAACATGGACCGGCCTCCTGCTGGTGCCAGAGTCAGGACTAAACATGGACCGGCCTCCTGCTGGTGCCAGAGTCAGGACTAAACATGGACCGGCCTCCTGCTGGTGCCAGAGTCAGGACTAAACATGGACCGGCCTCCTGCTGGTGCCAGAGTCAGGACTAAACATGGACCGGCCTCCTGCTGGTGCCAGAGTCAGGACTAAACATGGACCGGCCTCCTGCTGGTGCCAGAGTCAGGACTAAACATGGACCGGCCTCCTGCTGGTGCCAGAGTCAGGACTAAACATGGGGAATCTGTGTTTCAGTTTTATGCAGTCTTCCTGAAGACGTGAGACAGGCCAACAGTTCCGTTAAACAGTTGCATATGACTGGAGGGATTTTACTTGCACTCTTCTCTTTTATGTCATTGACTGTTTTACGATTTTAATGTATTTTTTCCCTGTTGTGTAAATACCTTGAATTGTCGGGTATGAATTGTGCTCTACAAATAAACTTGAAAACTGACGGATACAAGCCTGTTTCCTTCCTCCTGTCCACAGCTCCTGTAGCACAGCCTGAGGTGGCTCTAATGGCCATAGTCCTGCAGTTATGCTGTTGGTGCGTGGTACTTGTAATCACCCTTGTGGTTTAAAAGGTCAGGAGGTCGGGGGTTATGAGAGATAAGGACCCGGGGGACTGTCATAAAACACTTGCGACACTTGGGCCCTCGTTTGTCATCCACAGTTCGATATCTCTCATTTGTCTTGGTTAGGAGAGTCTTTCCTTTAATAGACACCTTATGTCACATGCCATTTTGTGACTACCGCTGCAATATTTCGAGACATATTTTTAGATACTACTGGATACAAAAAGGTTTATGTTATTTTTGTCCAGAACAGAAACAGACTTGAGTGCAGGACTATTGTAAATGTGTGGTTTATGCTTTTCCAGAGAAGAATACTATTGTTGTTTCAGTCTTTTTGCATCGAACACAAAAGAGTGTTACGTTTTCAAAGTCAGTGCTCAGAGATTGAAGGGTATGCCTCTGTCCCGCCTCATCTACATATTTTACTTTCATATTTGCCGTTGCAGAGGTACAATCAAAGCACCAACCAAACAAATGAGATTCCCTTACATTAGGCAAGCTCGTAATCACATTTTGCATGTTGTTTCTTTGTGCATGTTCTGCTCTGGCTGTGGAGCTGCCGGGCCGAGGGTCACGGAGCAGGCCCGGTACAGGCTCTCTCCGGGACCCTCGTGCAGACGGGACCCTGCTCCTGCTGAGACGACTCATTTAGTGCGTCTGCAAACAGCATTACAGGTGGAAAGGCTTGAGGAGATGTCTTGCAAGCATTAATCCCATTTGTGTCCTAATTCATTTCAAATGTGCATCCGGCTGCACTCATGGAATGAGAGGGACGCGGCTGCGATCAAATGGATGCAACGCCAACATTCCCAAGGTCCTGAGTCGACACACAAAGGAGATGTCATCACCGAGAGCATCTGCATTCAACGCAAAGAAAAGAGCACTGATGCTAAAATACACCACAATGAGAGGCTGATTGAATAAAGCTTATATTGTGGAAAGATTTGCGGATGAGAATTCTGATGGCTCCTCCGCTCATCGCAGATGCAAGTCAAAGCAAATTATTTATGCCCAAATGTAACATCTAACAATGGCAGATATAATTGCTCAGTCAATGCCAATACATACAAAATAACTGCTCTTCGAATGATAAAAATATATCAATGAAATAATGTGAATGCCATTTTATTTGCCTTTATTCATCACATCATATAATCATATTTGTGTTCTTTCGTGTTTTACCTTATTGTGTTTTCATGTGTTACATTTAAAGGTAAGGTAAGCAAAATAGCCTAAGAGTTATTTGATGAATAAAAAAAAAGAAAAATCAAGAGAATAAAATGTAATATATAGAGAATAACAGTTACATGATCATTTAAGACACATATAGTGTTTTCAAAAGGCAATGCCGTGAATGTTTGTCTAAAATGATGCCAGAATCAAAACGGCGATTATGAATACACTGTAAAAATGACACGTTGGCTGTAATGAAATACTACCCTCTAGTGGCCACAGAGGGCAGTATTTTATGTGCCATCAGTTTGAGCTTCAACACAACTCATTAAGTTCACATCTATGTAACACTGACAGTAAGTGTATGTTAAGCTCTAAGTTCTGAACCTAGAGCTGATGTAGTTGGACAAAGGAGAAGTGTCATCAGACCATAACTCAACGAGGCCCTAAACCAAATGTTATCTATTAATACAGCCCTTCACCAGGCAGAGAAGGTTGTGTTCATTCGTACCATCACACCTACTGTTATTTTTACTGCCGCTCTTGGCAAGAATGATGTGCGCCACACAAACTCCAGCTCGTCCTGCCTTTTAGCATTCTGCGACTTGGTCACGTCCAATTAGCCCTCCCTTAAACACTGTGTCATTAGTTTACCCATAACCCACTCATCGGGCCTTGATTCAGAGGATAAATCACCCTCTCTCCAGACTGAGCTGGGCTGCTGTCTGTTCCTGCTCCGTCTCTCCCTCAGCCTCGTTAACCCTGTCCAGAGTTTCTACGGCGACAGTCTCTGCCGGGCCTCCTCATTGGACATGGCAGCCGGCAATTTGCATTCCAGACTATTTCTCTTCATCATTGGGCCTGTTTCTTGCCGCTCATTCGCCCACTCCCTCTTCTGCACGATGCTAGAAGAATAGAGAATAACTCAGCAACTGACGGCAGACGGCATGCACGTCCTTGTCCTACAAGGTTACAAATCCATTTCATCTGTGCAAGAGGGGAGTGAATTAAAATAAATGATGGCCGGACATTTATTGCATTCTGGGGGTGAAGGAGGGATTGGGGAGGCGAGGCAGAAGTTCTCCAGTGCGACTTGTGTCTCATACCGACCCCGACTGGCAGACACTTTGAAATTGACTGACACAAACAATGAGGACAATAACATCTTCTACAGATCGGAGAGTGTTTGTCTTTGAAGGCAGAGTGTCTGACTGGGCTGCAGAGTTTGTGCCTCATGAAGTCTACGACGCCTTCACTGTCACACACTCAGACGGCTCGAACAGCAGCGGTTTAGTTTAGCATCATTACAGCACCAAACACTACGAGGGGTGAGAAGTTATCCAGTAGAGCTCATTATGTTGTGTTCTAGTGCTTTTCTGTTCAACACGACTGTATTTCCTCCCACTCCTCTGATTGGTCAGCCTCTGCACAGGACATTAGTGACTGACAGGTTCATTTAACCAATCACAGTGACAGAAGCTGACGTTAGTGTCCTGCAGAAGAGTGTGTGAAGTCTAGAGATAATGTTATACTCAAGTTAAAACCTAGCTTTGTCAGATCAATACTAAAAGATGAAGGTCAATCAAAACTTTGACTCAATACTGAAAAAACACACACAAAAAATCACATTCCTGGACCTTTCCTGAAAAGATTTCGAATGCTTCTTGTGCATTAGTAACAAACAGCAGGATGTAACTGACAGATACAAATACCATAATTGTTTGTATCACTTATAAAGTTTACATTGTCCAGAGTTTGCTGAAGGAGTCTTGTTTAAAGCCAAAATAGAGATGTCTCTCCAGAGTCGGTACAATCCAGAAATACCTGTTAGACCCAAAGGATTTCTTGCACAATGTATTTTCTTCCTGTTGACCACAAAGTTATCAATATGTCTCTCTCAGGGCACGGAGGCTGACTGCTGTTCACGGCAACTCTCCTGGACCTGCTCCAGAGCACTCTGTTGTAATCCAGTTATATTTAGACCAGCTGACACATATAAATATTTATAGTTTTAACAGGTCAGAGGTTCCAGTGGACCACAGACTGGACAGTAGAAAAATAAACTGCATATGCAACTATGGAAGTATGATTTTGGCTCAATCAAGAAAGGCAAGAATGAACACACAACACCACTTAATGACAGGCTTTGGATTAGACAGAATACACCAGCCGAGACCAAAAGTAGGACATGCAAATGTGAATGAAATGCAGAGTGATGAGTGAATGGTAATATTTTCCTGTGGTGTCTCTCATTGGATCAGTGCTTGGACCAAAAATACTGGAATATTCTGCCGTTCAGTCTAAATGTTGATTATGTAAGATCAGGCTCAGCACACAAAAAACTAAGGGCCTCAAAACTGATTTCATGAATGCACATGTGGCTTAACCTTTCATTAACGTAAGCTGTTTTCATCCTTTTCAAAGTACGTGAAGATGACACAGTGGCACTGTATTCACTGAGCTCAGCTCAAGACCAGGCCATTTGACATTTATGACACAATTCTGTAATTAGTTGCTCCTTACATCTAGTGATCTACATCTTGCCGACTCATTAGAAATGAAGAAGAGAAAATAGAAGACATTTAGAAATGTCTTCTATTTATAGAAAATAAATGTCTGTAAATAAACATGACTTAATATTGAGATGCTGGATCTAATGGAAGTGGCATCAGCCTCTGGTTTCCCCGCTGCCCTTTGACCCTCCGTGGACCACATGCCTGTCAGACACTCATCATCATCGCTCATGAGGCTGGTGATTGTAGAGGAGGATGAGACAATGACTGTTCACATACATCCAGCAGCAGCCTCAGAATGACAGTGCTGTAGCTCCGCCCACCTCACCTTGACCCTCGGCCCGTTGGCGCCGCCACATCCTGGTCCCGGACGCTCCGCTCTGACCTCGTCTTCACAGGTCCTTTGGCCTTGCCGCTGACGGCTGAGTTATTATCATAATTACCCAGGAGGCATTGCAGGGACCGGCGGCATGGCCGTCCATGTTTAACAGAATATTTGGGTGTTTTATCGGCTTTAACTCAGCCCCTGGGGCAGGCGAGAGGGGCCATGGTGATAAGAAAACCACTCATGTGGGAAATGAAGAGGAGCGCTCACAGACGCAGTGAAGAAGAGGATGAAATATACTGTTAATGCAGCAGTAGCACATATGTCATAGATCCTCCGGGACAAGGTGTAAATATGCTCATATATTCAGCTGCTGTCGGACAGAAGGTCTGCGAAAAGATGGCTGCTGAAAATAGCCGAACAAAAATCCTTACTTTTATCCAACACTTAACATTGAACTACATCATACAAGTTGTGGTAAAAGTCTGGATATTACTGATGACTTGCATCTTCATGACTTCATGCATATTCATAGAACTGGAGTGAAACATACGGCTGTGCAACCAACAAAAACACAAGGGTCACTTCAATCCAAACATCCACTGTGTTCAGGGGCTGCACGTCAAAATGAGTGTTTATCTTTACGCAAAATGCATTATCAGCCAGACAAAGAGAGAGAACAAGCACATCCTCCCGTCCAATCACCTCCTCAAAGGTCAACACATTAGCATCCAATACATACAGTCGCCCCACTCGGCTAATTCTATACAACTACCCGTCAAATATGTCCAATGTGGCACTAAGCCGCGTGTGCCCATGTCTTATTATGCAGACCCATCTGTGTGAGGTCAAAGGTCGTGGCTGGTCCTGGCAGGGGCTACAGGTGAGCAGATGAGAACAGTAGGAGCTCACTTTAATTTAGCTAAGCACTACAGGATGCTGCGTGCCGCTGTATCTGGGAAGGACGAGATGAACTTTTCACACGAGCCTCAGATCCATCATGACTGTGGAAACTAGTGCCGAGAAAAAAGATGAAGCCGCAGACATGAAGACACGCACTAGACTAGACAGACACAGGCCCAGAAGAATATATCTGCAGCCAGGGGTGGGCAATACCGACGGACGTTTATGTCTCAAGTTTAAGATGATTATATTTTAGTAAAGCATCGGGAATGAGCTAAAATGTGCTTGTAAATGTGAGGGTCAAGTAGCAAAGTAAACACGGAAAATGTCATAGAATTCACCACAAAAGTGCAAAAAAAATCACTTTATACTTTATTATGCACAAACCACATGCTATTTTTGGCATGGTAAGAAACAAACATGAATGTAATGGCAATATTCTAATTATTTGTAATGTGCACAATTAGAAAATGTCCATTGGCATCATTGCCAACAAAAGGCTAGGAACTTGCTTTAGTGATTGGATGCAACTTACAACAATGAACAATAATAAAAGCAAGATTCATCAAATAATGCATTAAAAAAGAAATTACATTTTCTAATAAGATAAAATTGACTTAGTATGTACACAAACTCTACAGTTAAATTTACAGATGTACAATCATGGTGCTTACAAATATTCACATTTAAATCATTTTAGTTTCTTTATGCAGTAAAAATCTGTAACAGTCTGAAGAGTTGAGATTGACTTTACTCTGACAATGTTCAAAAACAGTTCTGTTCAAATGAGCAAATGAATGACATTATTATCTGATGCTTCACTTTTAAAGTACGTGTTATAAAGCTTATTCATGTTTTTATCAGTTTGTACAGTGATTTTAATGCATCTTTTCCTGTTTTATAAAGCACTTTGAATGACTTTGTGTACACATAGTGCTCTACAATTAAACTTGCCTTGCTTTAGTATTATAGTATTTTATTTTTCCAATTTATTATCTAAAATCCTTCATCAACAAACTGCCTTGATCAAACAAAGTCTACTATATCTATTCTATTTTCACGATGTCCCTTTAGAACAGCCTTATAATATAGCCTAAAGGGACACAGACTGCTGAGCATTTGTCTGTAAAGTGCGAGAGCGACAGAGAAATCCCAAATCTGGCACAGAGCAGCTTCCTGTCTAGACTCAGCACAAGGAGGTCAGCGCTGACCAGACCAGAGCGCGCTACAATGTGTTTATGCAACTAACGTCTCGAGTGTGAGAAACGATTTCTGCTCCGCTTCCGAAACATTAACACTATCATTGGCTCACGTTTCTGCTGCTCGTGTTTGATCTGTGTTTTGTCATCAATGTGGTTTAATGTCCAAACACGACTGCTTTGAGTATGAAAGGTCTGAAATGTAACGATTAGCAGTACGATATTTCACAGGAAAGTCAAATTTACCACACAAAATGTAAATGTTTATCCGTCGCTTTAAATACACAGTTTTTAGCAGAGCAACAACAGTATTAAATGACACTGAATATTACATTTCGAGGTTAAAGTCATGAACATTGAGCCAACAGAGAGCGGTTGTAAAGGAAAAACAACCCTGCACGGTTTGGCGACACGAACAAAGTGGAAAGTGGAAGTGGTGACGATTAACACGCACACGTAAACTTCGAGTCTTCAGTAATCACAGGAGACATCTCAGAGGGCAGCAACTTTCCCCCCTCTGAATCCTTATCACAAACGCTCAAAGTGTTTAACCGAGGCCGGCGGTATTATTGTGATGGTCGCGCGGCTATTTCATATTCATGCGGGGGCCCAATGACACCTCGTCCTCTGGGTCCCAAAAGGCCTAAGTCAGCGCTTCTCCGGCCCTTTAGCCCCAGATGTAAAGTAAACAGTCTTCACCTCTGTGACATCAGATCAGCACACTGCACCGCCGCATGGGACCGAGCCATGGCACGCCGAGCACCGACAACCACTGACAACCAGCACAAGTGAGAATGACATGCACGCAGCGGGGTTTACAGTGCGCCTGTGCATGTCAGTGAATAAATACAGCGTCACAACAACTGCTTTAAAATGTGTCATCGTGCAGGACAATTATAATCAAATTTAATCTGTGTGTGTGTGTGTGTGTTAAAGAACAGCTTGAACCCTTTAACCAAAATGTACAGTAGTAAGTATTATTTTGAATCTATGTGTATTGTTTATTAGACAGGGAGCATTCGGTTCCACATATTTTCTGTAATCAAATGTTTCTTAGACCCCTGGTGCTAAACAACTTATGGGTAAAGTATGCATCACAAAGTATATAAACCCCATCTGTCATCTGAATGACAATATGAAGAAGACATTAACACACTTTCAATATTTAACTGACATCAGATCACAATGCTACTGGTTTTATGCTTTAAAATAAACAATAAGCAATAATTTAGAATTTCCAGGGCAGAAATGTCTATAATACAAATGATGGGAAAATACTATTCTATTCTATTCTATTAGCCTCCAAATTGTATTGGAGCTTCACAAAAAGTGTAATTTGTGGTAAAGTATGTATTATATCTGTAGATAAAAGGAAAAACTATTGTTGGGTCAACATTTATTTATGTATTTGTCCAGTGAAACCTATACATCTGGAGTTTTCTGTCATCAAAAATGCTGTCATAATCTACTATTAAATAAAAATAAATTCACGTAAAATCGAATAGTAAATGTGTTAAAACCAGGCTCTAATATCACATGTGTCTGAGTGGTTTTCATTTGCCACAACCACTTTGATTTTTTAAAATATTTTGTGATATTCTGAAGTTAATCTCAGTTCCTTCATTTAAAGTGCAGTATGTTCCAATTACGGTTTCCTCCATTCTGTAACTAAGAAAGTATTTTTACTTTTAAAGGGTCTACAATGAATACTGCATGTGTGATAAGCAAATGCCAGTAATACCTTTATGTATATATAAATGTGTGAATAAACTAAACACAGCGATTACGCTGTATAAAGTAGTCAGAAGGAGCATTTAAAAGCTAGACCGATGCACGAGTTATAGGGGGAATGGTTAATAATACTAAGAGTTTTAAGACAGACACAACAGTTCCAGATGACCTAACCTTCAGTCATCGTCTAGACACGGCAGACAATGTAGTCTCGTGTACATTTAGCCATTTTAGTTCAGTTACACCGTGACTCAGACTGCGGTCAAATCAAGGGGGTAATTTTAGCTGCATGACTGGAGTGTGTTTTTGGGGTCTCCTGTTGGTGTTCCGTCCAGAATGTCTGCCCCAGTCTGACTCACGGCCTGTTACCCCTAAAAGCAGCAGACCAGACTCACACTCTGCATTACGTGTACTACTATTTGGGTTCATCTGTGTTTCCGTGTATTTCCAGGGCTGTCTGACTCAGTGGAGGAACGGTCAGAAAGCCCTGGTTGCAGTTACGTCTTGGCCGTGAAGAGGAAGCGGGAATCTAACCTACATTTGGGACATTTTCCCCTCCCGGTGGAGCCGCATGTGTTTTGATTTTCACGATCCGGTCGAGGGCTGCATTCCTGTTCTGTGTGTGACTCGAGATTGTCGGGGAGTGAGTCAGTAAAACCTGCAGCCGCCGTGAGCTCATCACAGGGGGCTGCTCTGGACTAAAGGCTTGAAGGATCTGACTGGATCGTGAAGTCTCCAGACAGTTTGGAAACATAGAAATATGAGGGTGGGATGAGGAGACTTCTGTCCAGCCGACACCGTCCCGGGTTTGGACATGAAAAACACACAAGATATAAACTGAGAAATGAGATTGTAAGAGCTGCAAACTTGTTATAGTTTTATACTCATCTTGCGTTTGGCCAGTAATAATTCACTTTACATTTCACCACATCATTTATTGATTGAATATGTTCTTGTATGAATTGAAGTTGATGATCTGTATTGAATTGTTTATTTCATCCACTTGAACTATTATTAGCTGGGCTGATTTTGTTCAGATGGAGTCTCCATGTTCTATTGTTTGTCGAGCAGCACCACCTGCTGGCCACACGGAGAACTGCAGATACTCAGGGACACGCGTGGATGAAATGAATGTGCTTTTGTTTAAGTTATTATTATTTTTATGGAGTTTTATATCAAATAGTATTTCACAAGATTAAGGTATATTTAGTAGTTACTATCAAACAACACCTCCAGGAAAGGTAGTCAACTTCCTGCCTTTTATTTCAAAATTTGGATATTAAATTCAGGTTACATAGTGGTGGAACAGCAGATCAACATTTGGGTAAACTGTGTCACGTGAGGGTAAAGGAACGTTTATCTAATGTCACAGAGAAATATGAGTGAGATCAAAATAATCACAACAAAGACTTCAAAGGGCCTCGCATGAAAAAACACTGGACAGTCCAGTAAAACATACTCATCAGAGTCTATAGACTGACAAAACTGTCCCACGAGGAGTAGATATAAACGTAATGTAGTTACGTTGTAGTTTTTCCTGGCCGAGAGGGAGAGTCTCAGGACAGAGGACCCTGGGACATCGTCCCTCGCCACCACAGACATTGTTGATTCGGCCCTCAGAGGCGACTGTTGTTGTGATTTTGAAGAACATGCAAACATACTCCACAGAACCATGAAGGGACATTCAAATCCAAAGCAATACGTGATGAAACATAAATATATCCTTGTTACTTTAGGCTAAATAAGTCTTTTTTGTTCGTGTTTACACGTTTTGGCCATTTAGTGGCCATGAATCAGAGTAATAACAGTGTTGGCTCGTTTCTCGTGTCATATTTTCTCTCAGTCCCTGACGCGTTGGAGGCTCTGGTCCAGGCGCGCGGTCCCTCCTTCGTCCCACGTCAGACACTGTGGTCGCCTCTATAAAAGAGAACGCTTAAATTCACACACAAAGTGCTCAGTGCGCATCAAGCTGACAGAGGACGGGTTACCTCCTTAAAAGCACGTGTTTGTGGGAGCAGGACGCGTCAGGACGCGTCAGGACGCGGAGCCGCGTGAAAGAGCCAGCACCAGAATAACCGGGGAAAGTGCGCTCTTCTGTGAGGAAAGTGCGCTCTTCTGTGAGGAAAGTGCGCTCTTCTGTGAGGAAAGTGCGCTCTTCTGTGAGGAAAGTGCGCTCTTCTGTGAGGAAAGTGCGCTCTTCTGTGAGGAAAGTGCGCTCTTCTGTGAAGAAAGTGCGCTCTTCTGTGAGGAAAGTGGCTCTTCTGTGAGGAAAGTGGCTCGTCTGTGAGGAAAGTGCGCTCTTCTGTGAGGAAAGTGGCTCTTCTGTGAGGAAAGTGCGCTCTTCTGTGAGGAAAGTGGCTCTTCTGTGAGGACCGCGTCTGCCGGACTCAGCCACACGTGGACGCTCATGCCGGGATGGACTTTAATTCACTTTTATTTAACACAATGTTTGGATTGTTGTCTACAGAGCTGCATCAAAAGAAAGCCCCTCACTGTGGCATTTTTAAATAAAGCTATACATTGTATAATTGAAGCCGCAAACGCAGTGGTGCGTCGCTTTAGCTGTCACAGAACATAAACTAGAGCTTCAAACACTTACAGATGCACAAAGATGGATTTGGGTAAAGTTCTCTTGTTTATTCTTCTTCTGAACTGCGCCACGCTGAGCTCGGCCCTGTCGACCTGTGCCACTGTGGACATGGATCACGTGAAGAGAAAGAGGGTCGAGGCCATTCGTGGTCAAATCTTAAGCAAACTTCGACTGACAAGTCCCCCCAAATCCATGGGACCGAGCAAGGTCCCGTACCAGATCCAGGCTCTGTACAACAGCACAAAGGAGCTGCTGGAGCAGCTCGGGAAGGAGCGACACCAGAGCTGTGGTCAGGACAACACCGAGACTGAGTACTACGCCAAAGAGATCTACAAGTTCAACATGCTGCACGGACCTCAGGAGAACAGTGAGTGTTTGCACATCTACTCAAGTACACAAGACTTCACGTGTAAATGACTCATAGTACAGTATTGTGACATCAATTATTGCATTTTGTTTGTTTCAGTTCAGCACCTTTTATTATGATTTGGTTCCACGTAATTCGACCGTGTGATTCACACCTTTTACTTATTGATCACAATGTTGCTGCTGTGTTGATGTGGAGGGTAAGCACACCTGCTGTGTGTGCACTCCATCAGCCACTGTAGCCTGCTTTTTTCTTCCTTCTTCCAAATGTTAAGAGGACATATCTGCCTCAGGAGTGTTCTTTATTCACAGTGGGGAAGGAGAACAGTAGTAGACTGGACTAAAATAACTGCGGGGGTCTGTGGGGAAACCCTGGCAGTGAGTCTGCTTCACCTGGAGTTTAATCTCACTGTGTGTGGCCTTTCCATGAGACATCATGTAGAGGAAAAGCCAAATATGAGTATTGTCAGTGTGTCATCACCACAACTCAAATATACATTTAGTCCTGTATATTTTGACACAAACCGCTCTTTGGCACAGCCTCCTCCTGCATAAGATGAAAGTCTGTGAAGAACTGGAGGAGTTTGTGCTGAACGTGGAGTGAAAGGAAGAACTCTTATTCCTACACATGTTTGTCATATTGTCAAAGCAAGTTCCTAGTTTGTGAATGTTGTTCACTGATAAGTACAAAGAGAGACTGTTGCATCTCAGAGCAGGTGTTTGAAAAGATCAGCAAAAATACAAAATCTATATTAAAAAAAGGGTTTGGATAAATATCTTGTGTTATTCGTGATTGAAATTCACGTAATTTTACGTATCATAGTAAACATCAAACTAAACCAGCAGCTGTTGTTCCGATGGTGCGATCACAGTGACTGGGGTTGGGAGGTGGAGACGTTTGGGCCAGTTTAAAAGTGTCAGTGGAACTTCCATCTGCAGACACTCATTTAAAGTAATGTCCATTTCACTTGTAAATGACTCATATTACAGTATTGTAACATCAATGATTGCCTTTTGTTTCAGATGATCTTACTCACTGTATAAAAGGAGTCACGTCTAAGACTTTCCGTTTTAATGTTGCTGCCATGGAGAGGAACTCCACCAACCTCTTCAGAGCCGAGTTTAGAGCTTTAAGGATCCCAAACTCCAGCGCCAAGAGGAACGAACAACGGATTGAGCTCTACCAGGTGTGTAACGTACTTAAACTGCTCAGTGAATGTGAAGTGTATTCCATCATCTTCACTGGCTTTATGGCGTCCATAAATGTATTTGCTGATCATAAATATGAGAGTTAACTAGAGTCTGATACTGCACCTGCTACAGTTACAGGAAGAGAAATGTGCTCAGCTCATTATGGGAAGGATCCAATGTAACTGAGTGTAAAAGTCATTATAATGACTCTTTTTTTACGATGCTGTATGCAGTATGCTATGGTTGAAACAAACTGAAAAAGGACAATTGCTGATGTTAACAATGGCCTTGGATTCAGATTCTCAGGCCAAATGAACACATCCGAAAACAGCGCTACATCGGAGCGAAGAACATCCTGACCAAAGGCACTCCGGAGTGGGTCTCATTTGATGTGACTGAAACAGTGCGAGAGTGGCTCATGAACAGAGGTAAAAGTACTTCTGTTCAGCTCTTTCTCTATCTTTACGATGATCTAACACTTCACCACTTTTCTGTAGGATCCAACATGGGCTTAGAGATCAGTGTGCACTGTCCATGCAACACTTTCAGCCCTAATGGGGACATCATTGATGAGAATGAGGTTATGGAGGTCAAGTTTAAAGGTAATGGTGCGCTCAGACTCTGAAAAAGAAGTATTTTTGGTTCTGGCCTCTGCCTGCATTATGTTTATTTATCATTATCATTAAACTTTCTTTTAAAGGCATTGATGGAGAAGAGGAGCAGAGTCGCTGGGACCTGGACTATTTAAAGAAAATGAAGGACCAGTCTCTGCCTCACCTGATCCTGATGATGATTCCTCCTCATCGCCTCGACACACAGTCACCACGGAGACGCAAGAGGGCCCTAGACACAAACTACTGCTTCTCGTATGAGATCCTTACACTTCCTCCGTCATGAATTGCATTGCCTGTAGAGTCTTCTCTAAGCTGTTTATCTTCATCTGGCTGCGTCTTATGTAAAGATGACTTTGACTTTTACAGAACCACAGAGGAGAGCTGCTGTGTTCGAAAGCTTCACATTGATTTCCGTCGGGACTTGGACTGGAAATGGATTCATGAGCCGAGTGGTTATGATGCCAACTACTGCTCTGGGCCGTGCCCGTACCTGCGCAGTGCAGACACCACGCACAGCACGGTAAGAGGCACAACATGACTTACTTTAACGGAATTTATGACATCATTACATGATTTAATGACTCGCCATATACTGAGTTTGTATTTGTGTGTTTGTTCTTATTTGCTGTCACAGCTGCTGAGCCTGTACAACACTCTGAACCCAGAGGCTTCAGCCTCTCCGTGCTGTGTTCCTCAGGAACTGGAACCACTCACTATTCTGTACTACTCTGGCCGGACCCCCAAAGTGGAGCAACTCTCCAACATGATCGTCAAGTCCTGCAAGTGCAGCTGAAGTCGGATGGGCTGGTTTAGACTTTAGTTGTGAAAATACTTTTGCTGTGTGGCCTTCTCACAGCTCAGAGACACTTGGGAAGTAATTTAATTTAATGTCACATATATTTAAAAGGATTGAGCCTCTAACCTGTACTTTTGTTCTTTCTGCATCTCGAATTAATGACAGACCAAAAAACCCAATTGGAATTGTTAATTCAAGCCCAAATCCAGTGTAAAACTGATCTGATCTTAATCTATACAGTTGCCCCATTCTGAAATCAGCCTTTGCCCTGCAGTCTTGTTAGATTGGACTTCCTCTGGACTTAAGGACAGTGGGCATTATTCTGAATAACAAAGGGAAAAAGACAGACCTGTTGCTGTGTCCAGAGCAATAGCTGTGGTCAGAGAAGGAGAGCTGAGAGAATGTTGGATTTGCAAATGGAAAGTGGATAAACGAAAAGAGCCAAGCTTTTCTTTCTCTGGGCCAGTCAGTGATGATGAACTATTTTGTGAATTCAATATAACTAATAGTAGAAGAAAAGCAGAAGGAGAAGAAGAACCGTGATGGAAACTCTCGCCAGGAGCAAACTGCCATTCACTGGACATCATCCCTCTCCTTTAGACTATTTATGGACCAAATACTGTATACTGGAAAAGAAACTGTTACACAATCACTTTAACAAAATTTATTTTACAGTAAAACCAGAGTTGGTCTGTTACGCAAGATTTAATGTAATAGATTTCTCAAAAAAAGGATTGTAATTGATTTATATAGAGCTCGGATTTGAGTTACACAACGAGGCTTTAAATACATTTGAAAATGTGAGTTTCTGAACTGCTTGTTTCAATTAATTATGAATTCATATTCATAGAAATTCAATTTTGTCATGTTCAAATTTGTCCAAATACACAACAATTATAATACTGATTACTACAACTTTAAAGTAGCAGTTTTAAAGAGGTTTTGAGCCATTTCATTCCAAAGAGTGTGTTGAAAGAGCTTTAGTATCTGAGTAACAGCTGGATCCTCCGGCTTGAATCACTGTTTGTTTCAAAACAGTTTGTTTTGGTGCTTTTTCACAATGAGAGGAAGAATTGAAGATGTGAAGAAAGACAAGAGGGTCTGAGTTTAGCACATGTCATGTTTCTGAATCCTTGCACTGTTTGACATTCACAGACTGTCTGAGCAGATATTGCTTGATGTTGATTTAAAAGACAACATTGATTTTTAATAAAAATCCAACATAAAAAGTCGAACTCATTCTGTTGTGGGATTAAATATTATTATGTAAACACCTGAATCAAACCTTGTGTGTGCCATCTTGAATTTCCATTTAAAAAGCCTGCTCTGGTTTCATACAAGCATATTTTTATGACTTACATTTCAACAGCTGCTTCCTCAGGGCAAATGAACAGGCCTTACAGTAATAAATTCACCTCCTTAACAGCTTTCCCAGGCACAAACAATTATTCATAGTCTTTTCAGATATACACTACATTTCTAATATTAAAAACAGTTCTCACCCATCTGGTATAGTTAGTGCTATAGTCTTCAGTCTCTAGGAGAATAATACCTGCAAAACCCTGAAGAATGAACTAAAATTAACTATTTTAGCAAGTTACATTTATCAATAACTTGAGTGCATAACTTAAAATGCAGGGACGGCAGGCTTTAATTGATTTGTATATTAATTATTATTTTATTGGGATTCTAAGCGTTTGGACAACAGCAGCAATGAGAAGGCATGAAATAAGTAAGGTGTTTATACATCTGGTCACAGAGATATTGAACAGTTTGGAGTGTAACGAACACTGCCACTGCACCAGGGGTGTCCAAATTTTTGTCACCAAGGGCCACATTTTGAAACTTATACAGAGCAGAGGGCCACAAACAACCCGACAATGTCGAATTTTTTGAATGACAAAGCAAATAATTCGAAATTTTGCATTTGACATAGTTTCAGTGAGTCTCCACACCTTTAATAAGACTTGGAACATTAATATTAGGCTGGTATAACCAATTTTACAGTAAAAAGTACTACTTTTTGTGTATGGAAGCCGAAGGGCCAACAAAAATTGTCAGGCCATTGACAGGCCTGCACTACACCATATTAGACTGACTGAGATATATATATATATATATATATATATATATATATATATATATATATATATATATATATATATATATATATATATATATATATATATATATATATATATATATATATATATGGGCTATATATCAAATATTGAAAATAACAAGAATATCTCAACTGTTTTGGTGTATCCCAATAAAAATCTTCAGACGATTATGTGTCAAGTGCAAAAATGTGTCTTTAAATGTATTAGTCAGGGTATCAAATGTGAAAAAATCTATACCCATAAAGATGAAGAAATATCACCAATATTCTATTTAGCATTGTTATACAGAAATTATACATTTTTGACATAATTATCCGCTTAAGTCTTTAGTTGACAAACAATTTCTTTGGTCGCTCCGAGCACTAAAATGCACTGTACAGAACTAACGTAAAGTGCCTATGACGACTCATTGAACTAAAATGCACTTAAGATAAATATAGTTTGAATTTTTCTAGAAATTATCAAAAATATTATCACAGAATAGCACATTTTTTAGGTTTATAATTTCCCTTCCTGTTTGTAATTGATGACATTATACTAGGAAATTGTCCAGCAAACAACCTTATTTCGTTGAATTCATGTTTAGAGGGTCAGAAAAGTTATGTATAAACTTTGACTAGAATGAGTGTCCCTAGTGTGATGTCACTTCCTGTCATTTTTTACAGATCTTTTTCTCCTCTACTCGATTAATGTAAACTATAATTTATATGCACAACAGGTATAAATACACCAAATAAAGTCAAAGTTAGAAAATGGCGAAAGCCTGTCATACGCACTTTAAATGCTCATTCCTATCACAACTAGTCAGAAAACACATTGATTATTGATAAACCCGTGCCAGAAGTGTTCAATAAAAACTCCATGTAAAAAGCTTTTGTTTCTGTTTAGTGCGTTTGCCCCCATCTGTGTGCGACTTGAGCTAATCCAAAATGACAGGTGGGCACAGAGAATGTCTTTTCGGTGTGTGCCCGTTATTGCTCGCTGTCACAACCAATCACAGATGGAGCAGGACGGACACAAAGACCAGAGGGCACAACACAGGCTAAAAACAGTCTGCTCTGGCCACTAATGGCTTCATGGGACAGTCTGTACCAACATCAACACATCAGTGGGAAGCAGGAAGTGCAGCCAGACGCATGATTGACTTTTAACACTCCAAACTCCAATGCAAAAAACGCAGAGGGGAAACTCGCCGGTAAAAACAGAACTGCATTTTGTTTTCAATTAAGCTGTCAGTTATACATAGTCGCTAAATGTTAAATCTTTTTTTTTTCCTTCTCACAAATGTCAAATGTAAGTTCAGCAAACAAATGTGTGAACTTTAACATTTCAGTGCAATGGAAGTGATGAGCGCTTTCCTTCAGACAGAAGCGTGACTTTACATTTCCACAAAGTGTCATTTTGATGCAGACAATAGAGAGTTTAGGGTTTATAAAACATATGCAGGAGAAAGTCAGTCAAAGACGTTCAGCTTTGACGGGATGTACAATGTTTACATGCGGAATAACATCTGATCATTATCTGAGTTCTGAGCTTGAGGGTTATTGAAATTACATGCAAACCGCCAAATCTGATGTGAGTAATCAGAGCGACCATGACCAGAAAGAAAGCAGATGATTTTGCCATTTACATTTCATGTTGACTAGAAAAATCTGATAATATTGAGATTTTGAGGGCGCGTTTACCATATTTTCCGGACAATAAGTCGCACCAGAGTATAAGTCGCACCAGCCGGAAAATGCATAAGACAGAAGAAAAAAACATATATAAGTCTCACTGGAGTATGAAATGCGGTTGCAAGTGTGAAAATAACAAATAATATCACATATAAGTCACTCCGGAGTGTAAGTATATATATAGTATAAATATAAGTATAAGTCACACCCCGGCCAAAACTATGAAAAAAGGTGCGACTTATAGTCCGGAAAATACGGTAGTATTTTATGTATTATAATAACATTGCAGTTGATTTAATACTTTTTCAATCAACATAGACATATAGCCTGTATTAATCAAGTGATTGACATGTCTTGCCCAAGTACACAACAACAGTCCGCACTTTGGGTTTGAAGGGTAATACTCCATAATCACTTATGCCGTTAGTTCAATCCTCCATCCTACAGCAAACAGTGCCATTGAATCCCACAAAACTTCTACTTTAAGGATTAAGCTCTCAAAAACAAACGGGTGCGGGTCATTCCAGGGCACAAAACACAAGTAAAAAAAAACAAAACAAGAACAACAAAAACACATCAAAATAGCAAAAGCCAAACGCAACACTCAACTTATTTCTGCATCGCACTGTGGCTGTTTTCTATCTTTTTGGATGCGTCATCTCTGTCTTGGTGCTGTCACAGACCCACCTCCAAACTCCCACTCACTGCTGTAACATAAAGCACGGCTCCATCCAGACCTCCCATTCATTTGTTTAGCTCTTAAGGCCTATGTAGCTGTTTACATATTTGTGTTAGCCTTCACTCTTTCCAGCGAGCACGGCCGGCGGCGCAGCTTGTATACAGAGCGTGCTTTGGGAGCCTCAATCACAGCAGCAGCAGCAACAGCAGCAACAGCAGCAGCAACAGCAGCAACAGCAGCAGCAGCAGCAGCAGCAGCAGCAGGGCCTGAGAACCGCTCTGATTTGACCCTATGGTTTTGACACACACACACACACACACACACACTCACACACAGACACACACACACACACACATAAACACACACACTTACCCTCTTTGTCTCAGCCTCCACATCTGTTAATCTGCTCAGGGAATAGAGGCACTCGGAGTTTTCCAAACCTCTGTACATTTACGTGTCATGCAATTCATCACTGGTGGAGCCTTGGACCAGCTCCCGTCCCGAGAAACCAGAACTTGACACAATCGAGATGGTTAAGCTCTTTCAGTAGCCAGGTGCTTGGACTTTTACTGCCGGTTCGAGGCGATGGTCAGTCAAAAGAAAAGTGACAAAGCTGAAATCTGCACCGCACCGTAAAGCGCGTGGACCAATCCTGTACATTCTGTTCTTCACAGCGATCGCCGTGACGCCCAAAGTTCTGCTTAGGTCCATCGTTTTTTCCACTGATCAGCTTTAAGATGCTTCTACAACTCGGTTGGAGTTCACCTGTGGTAAATTCACTTTATTGGACATGATTTTGAAAAGCACACATCTGTCTATATAAGGTCCCACAGTTTACAGTGTCAGAGCATCAGCCAAACCATGAAGTCCAAACCCGGCAGACCTCAGAGACAGTATCAAGGTGCAGGTCTGGGTGAGGGTACAGAAAACCCTCTGCAGCATTGAAGGTTCCTATGAGCACAGCACAACCACCAAGACCAAACTGAGCAATCGAGGGACGTGACCGAGACTCTGATGGTAACTCTGACCGACCTCCAGCTTGTCTTTGTGGAGAGAACCTTCCAGAAGTACAAGGCCTGTGGTAGAGTGGCCAGATGGAAGCCACTCCTCAGTAAAAGGCACATGACAGCTCGCCTGGGGTTTGAAAAAAGACACCTGAAGGACTCTGAGACCATGAGAAACAAACATCTCAGTTCTGATGAAACAAAGATTGAACACTTTGGCTTGAAGAGCAAGCGTCATGTCTGGAGGAACCAGCTCATCACCTGGTCACTACCATCTCTACAGTGAAGCGTGGTGGTGGCGGCCTCATGCTGTGGGGATGTTTTTCAGTGACTAGTCAGGATAAAACGAGTTGCTACAGGACGTCTCTGTGAATGTCCTTGAGTGGCCCAGCTTGAACTTAATTGAACATCTCTGAAAATGGCTGTGAACTGACGCTCACCATCTAACCTGATGGAGCTCGAGAGGTTCTGCCAAATATAGGTGTGCCGAGCTTGTAGCATTGTACTCAAAATACTTAAGGCTGCAATTAGTGGAGGAAATTCTGAGGCAAATATTGAATTTAATATATTTTGTAATACAGCTGTAACATAATAAAATGTGGAAAAAGTGAATACTTTCCGGATTCACAGTTGATCTTCATTATAACATTTGCTTCTATATTATCCTTCTGTCTGCTAACAATGCTTCAACAGTGAAATAATTAAACATCCAAAGCCTTTAAGCCTCAAAGAATGAACTGGGCCACATTAGGAAGGGCATCTGGGACAAAATATATGCGTAATGATTTGCACTTTTCACAAGATGCATCTTCAATATTCTCATAGTACAAATAAGTCTGTGAACACTTGTAACTAGCCTTTAATGGTCCTGTGCTGTCTTTGTTGTAATGTTTTGCATTTATCAGACATATCGTTTTTTTTTAAATATAATCTGTGATATTTACAGTGTAATTTAGAACATTCTCTTTAATATGCACTGTCCTTAATAAAAGAAAAACAGATTACAATAATAACAATGATAATAAAAAAGTCTTTGAATTTCTGTTCCTTCCTCTTGCAAGAAGCCACATGAAGTGTCTTGCCCATGGACACAACATCAATATGGAGGTTCAAAGCCCACTGTTCCACCGTCTATCCATGTTTTTCCAAATGTAATCTGTGTAAAAAGGCTAAAATGTATGATTGGTTCTCCTATTGTCAGGTGTCACTCACTGCTCAGCAAATAAACACCTGAGACACACAGATACAGAGAAACAGAAGATACAGTAAAAGCAACTTTTATTATGGCAGAAACCAAGATTTTATTGTATTGAGCCATAGCACATGTACAATATAACAAAGACATGCTGCAAAACTGGTTAAAATATGTCTGCCTTGCCAACCATAAGGTCCAATGTGACTCCAACACTAACAAAAGACCCTGTGTAGTACAACCAGCAGCAGGGTCAAGGGTTCCTAAGGATTTTTTAGGCCGTAAACACCTTCTCCCTTTACACCAGTTATAAAATGTGAGGCTTTACTTTCAGCAATAAACATGAAGAGTAACACAGGGAGGTTTGGGTGAAGCTCCTTGTGCCGTGAGAGTCTATGCATAAACATCTGCTAATGCATACATTATACAATGTGCACAGGGGCTCCTAAATCACACTGACATATGAGTAGCAGTGGATTATCCTCCTGGTGATGGTAATACAGGCTCTCAAACCCTCCTGCAAAGATGGATGCGGAGAGAAGAGTCACTAAAGACTTCTCTATGTAGTGTCAAAGTGTATTTTAAAGAGGGCTTTTCACTTGTACACATACTGTGTACCAATGAGGTTTAATCATGGCCATGAAGGGCTTTACCTGCTCTTCCTGGATCTGACTGTGATGCAGGACACAGAGGAGGGGCACTGTGATGCCCCGGCTGCTGGACACAGAGAGTCTTTTGTCCTGAGGGCTGTTACTCACCTCAAACTGCCCTGTCACACAATCTGATGACTCTACCTGATGAATCCTCTAATCTACTATAACAACATCCAGTTTCAGCAGCCACATTCTGACTCTGAAAAAGTAATGAAAACAAAGAGAGAGAGAGAGAGAGAGAGCACTTTTATTGTAATTCATTTCAATTGACTTTGATGATTTGACTTTGTAAATAGGCACATTTTATGATTCCCATAAGGAAGTTAGGCCTCTGTATTTGACCCATCCTTCAATGCCAGTGGTGCGTCAGGAGCAATGAGGGACCATGTCCTCATCATGAGCTCGACTTCACTGGAGGATTCTCTCTGTGGTGTAGTTTTAAGTCGATGGGGAAACCGGAGGAAACTCACTCAGAAACAGAGGAAGTCAAACCCGGAACCTTATTGCAGTGAGGCGAGAGTGCTAACCACTCTGCGACTGTGTCCATCTAATGCCCATCGTCAATCATACTAATGAGAATAACACTTCTATAAATATTTGACATATTGTTAATACATTATGTATGTGAGGTAAATAGAATAGTTTCTATGGTTGTGCCCAGTGTTGACATAAAACACACTGTACTTCTGAATTCAATACAGACCAGTGAAGTATTCAGGTGAATAATTCAGTGAAAACAGGTCCAGACAGACACAGAAAGTTTCCCTGTGATGCTGGAACTTTAAGGCCTTATTTCTGCCCGTGTTTTTTTATTTATTTTCTATTAGTGGAAGTTTATTATCCTAAAGATTGATGGGCCATATTGGTTTCAGGGTGATGTTTGATGTCTTGATGATGTGTTTTATCTTTATATACTTTACAATGGATGAGATACAAGACGCATTAGAGTCCAGTCCTGCCTCTAGCTCACTATGAACTCAAAGGCATGTGAGCAGCTCGTGAGATTTCATTGTTTTAAAATAAAAGGAGAACTTTACCCTAATGTGCAGCTGACACATTTTAACAGAGTATAAATTATAGTTTTGTAAAAGTGTGCATGACAAAAGGCTCTGTGTGCTGCACCTGTTTATACCTTTGGACCAAGTACTTTTAATTACACTATATCGAAGGTTGATATGAAACACCTGAAAATCAGCGTTTTATGAAGATTTGAATATTCCATCAGTCCTGAACAGTGTAATATAAAGTTTATGCATGAGCTGGTTCTTGTGAGGCAGAACTGCACATACGCCCATCATAAACTTGACTTCTATTCACTACCTTTTCATCATCATGGCTGTTATTTTAAGACTTTCAACCAGAACCCACTGTATGTAGCATTAGAATACCACCAGACTCAGGACGGTGCTGAGCGGTTAGCACACTCGCCTCACAGCAGGAAGGTTCCAGGTCCGATTACCCGGGTCTGTCTGTGTGGGGTTTCTCCTCGGGCCTGGGTGGGTTTCCCTGAGCAACTCAAAACATGCAGAAGTAACTTTGTCCAGCTACGGCCCTGACCAAGACTGGGTCAAGAGTAATGATACAGGCTAGAAGAAACGGGTTCGGTTGCTGTGGCAATCGCGGCGGCCATCTTTCAAGTGAAGAAGAAGAAAGGTTCTAATAGAAAATAATAAAAACAGGGGGATGAAAATGTATAGTTTGAATTGTTTAAATGAACATATAATGGTTTATTTGTGGTCCAAAGGAAGCAGAGAACTCTACCTGTCCGTCAGAAATTATGAAAATGAATATTTACCCTAAAACACTGCACTCTATTATATCAGTCTATATTTTATGCAGAATTAATCCATGTGCATCATTTCACATTATGTCCAAAAAAGTCCAGCGCTCCGTTAGTTTTTTTGTCAAATTTTCCAACACAACAGAGCTGGAACCAAGGTAGGTTACTATAGGTTACCACGACAACGGTCTCTCTAGCCATGCCCCTGACAGGTTGCCCCAGCAGCATTGAACGATGGGTCAAATGCAGAGGACAAGCCATAACTATTAAAACCATAACTTATTATTGTTGTGTTCTTGTTTCACTTTGTAAAGCACTGATTTTATCTGTTAAATGTGTTCTATAAATAAAGTTGATCTACAGTGAAGAGGATACAATAAACAAGTATATATTTAAAACTCTGACTTTTGAAACTCTAAAGCCAATGTAGTTTTATTTGTTCATCTGAGACACCTTTATGAATGACAACATTATGAATCTAAAAACATGCTGTAACTCCTTGTGCAGCCCCAATCCCTTTACGAGGCTGGTATAGTGTCAGGAAGGGCATCTAGCATAAACAAAAACTTGCCAAACAGATTAAATGTGCTTCCAGTGTTTACAATATACAGTATAGAGGACACGGGCACTTCCTAATTTCCGTGATTGCATTTTTTGAACAGCACTTCCTGTTGCCCCGAGCTCCTACAGGCACATGCGCTCTCGGACCCCAGCAGTAAACGGACTAATACTGACATTACTCAACACAAGTGGAAAAGGGAGAGTCTGTGCATCCCTAATGGCGCTGTAATTACTTTTCTATTAGTAACCTGATATCGGGGGGTTTGCAGTTGCCAAGGGACCGGCCGGGGCAGAGACACGCTGTTCCCTCACAAAGTCAATGAGAAACATGTTTGGTTTGTGCGTGCCCATAAATCTGCACGAGACCTCGCGACTCCTCAGGCTGGCAGCGCTCCACGGGCCACTGCAGAACGCGTGCCCGTGTGTGCGCGACAAATCACTGCGCGGAGAGTGGGACGGGAGTACCACAGGGTTCACCGAGGCCCACTCACGTTACCTCTGTGAGAAGGGCTTTCACTTTGAGGCAGTCACACACTTCAGCCGCTTCTCTTGGTTTTGCTGTACCTTTTTCTGCTGGATTTAAGAAGTGTAGCTCAAGAACAATTAACAAATCGTTTGGGCAGATTAGCTTCTCTTCACACAACATTTCTCTTGGGCAGCAAAACTTTGGTTCCTGGACAATAGTGCTGAAGAAATGAATTGTGTTTTTTTCCCTGACAAACATTGTGGTTGCGATTAGGTTTGTGATGTCGTTGGATTCTGTTCAAAGTGCATATTTCAAGCATTTCCAGGAGTAATAACATTTGAGAGAAGAAAGAAATATGAATCGCTAAAGTATTACAACAATCCAATACATTTCAGAACATGTTTAGAGGTTTAAACTACAGGGTTAGCAGGTTTTAGACAGAATAAGACCGGACTGAATGGCCCAGGACTGAAATAATTGCAGCATTTGCGATTTGTTTATTGTGACCATTCAAAGTGCGATTTCGGTTAGATTAAGGTGCATCTTTCAGATCTACTGGGCAGTCAAACCTTCAGTCACAATGTGGACTTTTACTAATTTAATCCGTGGTGTGTGCTACATTATTGTCTTGGCAAGACAGGTGGCAATCAGCCTTTATGAGGTCAGGTTAATTCATATATCGTATTTGAAATTACAAAAATAAACAAATGGGGCCTGAATTTAAAATAAAGAAATAAATGGTGAGGCTTGTTTACTTTTTATATTGCATAGCAGTGTTTTCATGAGCCAAAATACATTTTAGTGCCACAAAATGGTATTCTTGTTGATCAAATTGATTAGTTTAGATTTGTTCCGCTGATATTATTACTGTGACAAAGAAGAAACTGTTTAAAAACTGAATTAAATGCAAGACAAAAAGGTACATGTGTCCAATAAATAAAAATGTTTAAAAAAAGAGTGCACCGCCAAGAGAGAACGGCTCTGTCGATTTTTAAAAATTTTTTTTAAAGGAAGCAAAATGTATGTTAAAGACAAAAATCAGAGGCACACAGTTTGGACAATGAAAAAGCCTTTATTACAGCATTTCTACTGGCATAAAATGATTCGGCCCAGCATGGATTGGCCTTCCTCAGGGCAAAACTAATGGTTTGTTTTTTGGCAAATGAACTTCTTCTATTGCCTTCTCATGGGCCAAAACCGTTGTTGCTGCCAATCAATATCAATGCCATTTTCTTTATTGTGCTTTTTTCTCACAAATTTCAACTTTAACCTCGGTACAGATTTGGAAAGAATAATCCTTCACCTCTGTCACTTTCTTCGGGCCATTTCTAGCAGCCGATCCTGTATTTCCTTCATTAGCTTCCAAATAAAAGTGTGGTCATTGCGGTTCCAATTGGAGCTGATCAGCCGTGTTGTGTTATGCTTACAACATACACAATAAACATCCTGGTTGTCAGGCTGCGGAGCCAGCGCCGGGCCCCTGAGCGCCGGGCCCCTTAGCGACACGCAGCTTTCTTATATTACCAGGATTAAGATCTAAATGCAGTTTTATCTCTTCAGCACCGCAAACATAATCAGTCTAATGAGAAACAGAAGCAACAAGAGCCACTCCAGAGTAGCAGAGATACAGAGACGGTAATTATTTTGGAGTTGGAAAAAAAGAATCTCAGAAGTATTAGAATAGCAGTTTAGTAGCGTCATTTCTTCATCATTTATATGACAAAAAAGTCCAAACTGACTCTTTTTATTCTTGTAATTACAACGTGTCAATAACATTCTAGTAACAAATATAGTAGTGCATCTGATGGAGCTTTGGAAAAGTTTTTTTTATATATAATCCGCATAATGGAGATATTTTGATCACTGAAATAATTAGAAATTGTTCAGTGCATTGGTCTTAAAACAGAAAAAGCTTCAGTGATTATAATTGTTTTAAGCACTGGAGAGGAAGACAGACTAAATATGAAATGTGTGGGAATTAAACACATTACAACTCTATGTATGTGATGAGTAGGGCTGCACTATTAATCAGGAGTAATTGCGACTACAGCTATTGAAATAACTGTAGATAACTGTTACATGGGGTATAAACTAGGGCTGTGTGATACAACTCTAACTGTGTTCTGTGCTATATTTGGTCATTATAATTCTGTGAAAGAGATTTTCAGTTGAATGCAGCAAAATTGCTTTGACACTTTTGACAATTTTCCCCACCTGCATCCCCTCGGACAACCTCTGTGAGGCTCTGAGTGAGTGACAGGTGGAGTTAACCAACCACAGAGAATTGGAAAGAAAAAAAGAGAGTTTAAGTCACCCAAAAAAGGCAATATGAAAGATACTGTGCTCAAGAATTGTTACAAAATCTAAATTGTAACATCAGAAATTCATGGCATATTTTGCTTTAACAGGTCTTCTTTCATTTATTCAATTTAAGGGCCTGAAGACTATTAAACAGGATATCTGGAGCATGAAATGGGGGGAGAGAAGGTTTATATTTGGCAAATAGTCTAAGCCGGGACAAGCAACCACACAACACCTTAAACCGGCGAACACACTGGGAAAAGTTAAAAAGTGGATGGATGGATGGATATTTTGCCAATAGAAGAAGTAGTTTTGCTATTATTTCAAGTGTAGAAGCATCTTTTTCCTCATTTCAAATGAGAAAACGCTAGTCTTTTCTTAAATATAAGTAAAACAAGATATTTTATGCTTGTTCCATTGGCAATCTTACTTTAAGGCAGTCAAAATATACCAAAATTAAGATAAACACTACTTACTTCAAGCACATTTCAACTTATTATTTCATTTTGGTACTTTTCCAGTGCAGGGATAGTGGAAGTAAACTTTGGACGATTCGGAAAAAAAAATTCATGACGAGGCTGATAAGTTACAAGAAAATTAAGCATAATTTAGCTCCTTTGTGCAATCAGCCTTGTGCATTCTAAAACACTTGTGTTCCAATATCAGCAAAGATCCTCCGTTTTGTTTTGTATCCCTGAACGCACATGAGTGTCGCGTTGTGCCCTCAGAGTCGGCGTTGTGCCCTCTCACGTCTGGACAGTGACACCTGCGTGGAGCCGCTCAGTGTAAACTCCATATGTCAGCGCCCGGGCGGCTGACGATCAGCACTGCTCTGTCACGCCAAAGCCAAACAGCACCCACTTCCAACACTTCCAACACTTCCAACACTTCCAACACTTCCAACACTTCCAACACTTCCAACACTTCCAACACTTCCAACACTTCCAACACTTCCAACACTTCCAACACTTCCAACACTTCCAACACTTCCAACACTTCCAACACTTCCAACACACAACAAGACACGAGTCAAAGTGTGTGGAGCGTGTTTAGCATGTGTAGCGTGTGTAGGGTGTGTAGTGTGTGTAGTGTGTGTAGGGTGTGTAGTGTGTGTAGTGTGTATAGCGTGTGTAGTGTGTGTTGCGTGTGTAGTGTGTGTAGGGTGTGTGTAGTGTGTAGTGTGTGTGTAGTGTGTGTAGCGTGTGTAGGGTGTGTAGTGTGTATAGCGTGTGTAGCGTGTGTAGTGTGTGTTGCGTGTGTAGTGTGTGTGTAGTGTGTGTAGCGTGTGTAGGGTGTGTAGGGTGTATAGCGTGTGTAGCGTGTGTAGTGTGTGTTGCGTGTGTAGTGTGTGTAGGGTGTGTAGTGTGTTTAGGGTGTGTAGTGTGTATAGCGTGTGTAGCGTGTGTAGTGTGTGTTGCGTGTGTAGTGTGTGTGTAGTGTGTGTAGCGTGTGTAGGGTGTGTAGGGTGTATAGCGTGTGTAGCGTGTGTAGTGTGTGTTGCGTGTGTAGTGTGTGTAGGGTGTGTAGTGTGTTTAGGGTGTGTAGGGTGTATAGCGTGTGTAGCGTGTGTAGTGTGTGTTGCGTGTGTAGTGTGTGTAGGGTGTGTAGTGTGTTTAGGGTGTAGCGTGTGTAGTGTGTAGGGTGTGTAGTGTGTGTGGTGTGTGCAGTGTGTGTAGCGTGTGTGGTGTGTGCAGTGTGTGTAGCGTGTGTAGGGTGTGTAGTGTGTTTACAGCACCCACTTCCAACACTTCCAACATACAACAAGATAAGAGTCAAAGTTTGTGGCGTGTGTGTAGTGTGTGCAGCGTGTGTAGCTTGTTTAGGGTGTGTAGCGTGTTTAGGGTGTGTAGTGTGTAGGGTGTGTAGTGTGAGTAGTGTGTGTAAGGAGTGTAGGGTGTGTAGTGTGTGTAGCGTGTGTAGTGTGTGTAGCGTGTGTAGCGTGTTTAGGGTGTGCAGTGTGTAGCGTGTGTAGGGTGTGTAGCGTGTTTAGGGTGTGTAGTGTGTGTAGTGTGTGTAGTGTGTAGCGTGTGTAGTGTGTAGCGTGTGTAGTGTGTGTAGGGTGTGTAGGGTGTGTAGTGTGTAGGGTTTGTAGTGTGTAGGGTGTGTAGTATGTAGCGTGTGTAGTGTGTAGGGTGTGTAGTGTGTGTAGTGTGTAGTGTGTGCAGTGTTTGTAGTGTGTGTAGCGCATGTAGCATGTGTTGCGTGTGTAGTGTGTGTAGTGTGTGTAGGGTGTGTAGTGTGTGTGGTGTGTGCAGTGTGTGTAGCGTGTGTAGGGTGTGTAGGGTGTTTACAGCACCCACTTCCAACACTTCCAACATACAACAAGATAAGAGTCAAAGTGTGTGGAGTGTGGGTAGTGTGTGTAGCGTGTTTAGGGTGTGTAGCGTGTTTAGGGTGTGTAGTGTGTATAGTGTGTAGCGTGTGTAGGGTGTGTAGCATGTGTAGTGTGTAGTGTGTATAGTGTGTAGGGTGTGTAGCGTGTTTAGGGTGTGTAGTGTGTATAGTGTGTAGGGTGTGTAGTGTGTAGCGTGTGTAGGGTGTGTAGCGTGTTTAGGGTGTGTAGTGTGTACAGTGTGTAGCGTGTGTAGGGTGTGTAGCGTGTTTAGGGTGTGTAGTGTGTGTAGTGTGTAGCATGTGTAGTGTGTAGTGTGTATAGTGTGTAGGGTGTGTAGCGTGTTTAGGGTGTGTAGTGTGTATAGTGTGTAGCGTGTGTAGGGTGTGTAGCGTGTTTAGGGTGTGTAGTGTGTATAGTGTGTAGCGTGTGTAGGGTGTGTAGCGTGTTTAGGGTGTGTAGTGTGTGTAGTGTGTAGCGTGTGTAGTGTGTAGCGTGTGTAGGGTGTGTAGTGTGTAGCGTGTGTAATGTGTGTAGGGTGTGTAGTGTGTAGCGTGTGTAGTGTGTAGGGTGTGTAGTGTGTGTGGTGTGTGCAGTGTTTGTAGTGTGTGTAGCGCGTGTAGCATGTGTTGCGTATGTAGTGTGTGTAGCGTGTGTAGTGTGTGTAGTGTGTGTAGCGTGTGTTGCGTGTGTAGTGTGTGTAGGGTGTGTAGTGTGTAGGGTGTGTAGTGTGTAGCGTGTGTAGGGTGTGTAGCATGTGTAGTGTGTGTAGCGTGTGTAGTGTGTAGCGTGTGTAGTGTGTAGTCTGTGTAGGGTGTGTAGTGTGTGTAGTGTGTAGCGTGTTGCGTGTGTAGGGTGTGTAGTGTGTGCAGTGTGTAGCGTGTGTAGTGTGTAGGGTGTGTAGTGTGTGTAGCGCGTGTAGCATGTGTTGCGTGTGTAGTGTGTGTAGCGTGTGTAGTGTGTGTAGTGTGTAGCGTATGTAGTGTATAGGGTGTGTAGTGTGTGTGGTGTGTGCAGTGTTTGTAGTGTGTGTAGTGTGTGTAGGGTGTGTAGGGTGTAGGGTGTGTAGCGTGTGTAGTGTGTGTAGTGTGTGTAGCGTGTGTAGCGTGTGTAGTGTGTGTAGTGTGTGTAGGGTGTGTAGTGTGTAGGGTGTGTAGTGTGTGTAGCGTGTGTAGCGTGTGTAGTCTGTGTAGTGTGTGTAGTGTGTGTAGTGTGTGTAACGTGTGTAGTCTGTGTAGTGTGTGTAGCGTGTGTAGTCTGTGTAGTGTGTGTAGTGTGTGTAATGTGTGTAGTGTGTGTAGTGTGTGTAGTGTGTGTAGTGTGTGTAGCGTGTGTAGTCTGTGTAGCGTGTGTAGTCTGTGTAGTCTGTGTAGCGTGTGTAGTCTGTGTAGTCTGTGTAGCGTGTGTAGTCTGTGTAGTCTGTGTAGCGCACCTTTTTTCATTGTTTTGGCCGGGGTGCGACTTATACTTATATTTATACTTACATACTTATACTCCGGAGCGACTTATATGTGATATTATTTGTTATTTTCAAACTTGCAACTGCATTTCAACCTCCGGTGCGACTTATATAGGTTTTTTTCTTCTCTATTATGAATTTTTTGGCTGGTGCGACTTATAGTCCGGAAAATACGGTAAACGCTCAGACGCCACCGCCTTAAAACTTCAGCTTCTCCTCATAAACCCTCGTCTCTGCTCAAAAGATATTCATTCGAAGTGCTTTTTATCAATGCAGACCGACCAATCAAAATCACCTCTTCAGTGGAGCTTGTTATTCCCAGAACCGCAGAAACCCAACACTCCAATTGGTCTAAAAAAAAAAAAAAAAAAAATTAAAAAAAGTGAAAGCCCAGTGCCCACTCGCTCAGGATCCTGCCCAAACATCTGCAATCAATTTTTGAATGTTTTAATGGCATAATGCGTTTCACCCATCGTGCCTTTAAAAGGAAGCGGAGGCGCACCGAGCTCAGCCACTTTAATGAACGATTGTGCGAGCAGGTCAACCATCAAACACCAATAATTGCAAACTTACCTTGATAATAAAAGGAACCCGGATCCCAGAGGAAAAGTACGACCCGGAGAGGTGACGGGTGATAAATCATTCATCTCCCAAACCGTGATAAACCAAAGCAGACGTCTTTGAAACACTTCAATGGAGTGCTCCACATGTGACAATATCAAAAAACCACAACAACAAAGAAGCTGCGGGTTTAGAGAAGTTTGAAATAAGCAGATGGGGAAAGAAGAGAGAGGACAAATCTGTTAAGGTAATACAGTTGTGTTCACTTTGCAGTTTAATAAAGCTTAAAATGCTGTGGTTCTCAAGCTTTGGAGAGGGTCAATTCGGTCCAATATGGTTCTTGGACGGCCTGAATGAAAAGGCCCATTTCCCTACAAACATATTTATATCATCAAGATCCGGCTCGCGTCACACACAAACCACACTATTGTTTCTACTTTGTGTGAATAAATGTGCTTTCTGACACCTGAGCATCGTCTAACATAAGCCTGCGAGATATATCACAATTAGCTTTTGATAATAACTGACATAATGTGCTTCACAAACACTACATTATCCTGCTTTTATTATGTAACAAACCTGCTGACTCTGCGGTTTAGAAACATGTTTGGAAACGCATGATATTCTTGTGTTTGTTTAGCAGATTCTAATCTTCTCTCCCATGTTTCTGCTCCTGGGTGTCTTTCAAATGTGCTCTTGAAACAGAATCCTTCTATCAAAACACCAATTGCAAGTCAAATCGTAATCAGAAAAGTCACAATTAGATTTTTTTTCTCCAAAGGTTCGTTCAGTCCTAGTCTAGCCTGGAAAAGAATGCCACTTCGCTCACATCCACGTTTCATTGTTGTGCGACTGAAATGCGCCGACAGGCTTTAACTGACCGTTCACGATCAGAGAAACCACATTCAAATCTCAGCCCACGTTTCCAATCAAACATTTCCAATCAAACATTTCCTTACTGATACGTCCCGAGTCAAAGATCTGTCCAATACCAGCTCGGATATCAAAGCGCGTAAAAACCAAAGGGCTTACATAACGTCTCCGCTCTGATCAATCACAGCTATTTAAACTCAACTGGGAACTGATCCTACACAAAGATCGCCGCTTCAGAGCTGAATATCATAAAGAAACAGCTCTGCCAGGACGGGAAGCAGAGCAAAGGTGAACTTAACTGAACCGAGAGCTGAAACTAGAGGAAAAACGTGGCGAGAATGGACACCTAGAACTGCTGCTAAAGAAAGCGCCGATATCTGATATTGGTCTTGCTGCTGTGGCCGATGACTGATATTTGCCGATACCAATATCTGTATTTTTTGAATCCACTGCGAGGTCCACAGCTTTATGTTGAGACCAGTTATAGTAAAGTTCACACATATCGTTTTGATTTTGTAGAAAATTGTGACAGAATTTATTTATCTGAGGTATAAAGTCATATGTTATATTTTTGTGTAAACATAATGGTCAACATTTAAGCCTTTTAGTGACTTAATATTTAGATTTTTGCCTTTAGTTTGCTCTAAAAGACACAACTACACTGATAACAAACAGGGAACGACACTCGATATCACCGATACTGATATTAGAACAAAATATATTGTCATTCCTGAGCTCCAGATATGATTTTTCACTGTTCTGCTTCTGAAGAAAATAATTATTTGCTGAATTTCTCACCCTGCTCTAAACCCCTATTTCAAGTTGGGGTTGCTGTCTGGATAAAAATAAAATAATTTGAATAATCCACATGGGTAAATTACTGAAAACCCATCTCTTCAAAAAAAAAATCAATAACTTTATAGTTTGTCTCCTCAATGTAAAGTCTTTGGGTATCTTAAAAAGCACTGTATTATAAGTAGAAGTATATGTATTATTATTATTAAACGCCTCAGTTGAACTAAACTCTGTCTCAACTTTAATGCCTCTAAAACGTACCAATAGGTCAAGTAGAGTCACGTTTAGCTGGAAAATGACAGGTTAGAGTACATATTTCACAGTTCACTAAAATGTAATTATTATATTTCAAATTTAGTTGACATTTTGCCTATTCGTCCCCAGTTTGACCATTTTTGTAAAGTTTATAATGTTACTTCCTGGTTGGACATGAGCAGCACATTATGACATAGGTCGAGGTAATCCCACAACTGTTACCTAGCAACCACATTGTAAAGAAGGGCCAAAATCCATATATATTACACAAAAATTATAATTTGACAATAAATATTACACGATAACACCTTTATTTTGTTGTATGAATGTGTAAATTGTCTTTACATTTTCAGTGGCACGTCGCACATTGATGACATCACACAGTGATTCAGTTTTAGAACGCAGCACTACTTCCTGTAACGTTTTATTTTTCAAAACGTCTTCACAAACTACAACTTCCTGGATGTAAACCTATGATAAATATTTACCACAGGTTCTTTACCACCAAACTAAGTCATCATTAGAACAAGAAGTACATATTTTAAGGATTTATAAAATATATTTTACAAAACAAGCCAACTTTGTTATTATTTTCAGTAGATTTATGTCATTATATGGTCATCAGGCTCATCCTTCATAACAACTACTTTCTCAATCGCTCACCTACATTATCCCGGAGGCTCCAGAGTTAAAAATAGGACATCGATCTGGAGTTTGTTCAGGTATTTTGCTGGTTAGCTTCATATGGTAGAGACATCGACGCCGCGCTGTTGCGTTCAAGTATATCTACAGATGTGGGCGCACTGCAGATTTATACCAGACTGGAGGGAGGATTCTTGCTCTGAAATCTGATCAGATGTTAATCTTAAGCTTGTAGTCATTACCCTCAGAAACATAGGGTGCTCTTACATAAAGGTATTAGCCTCCGGGCGGCAAATATGAGTCAAAGAATATAGGCGCCATTTCTAAGTATGATGAACATCTAAAGTATACTTGGAGTAGATATAGATCTGTGTTAAGTACAGCTGCCAGGGAGGCTCTTGAGGAGAAGGAACACAGGCCAAACGGCAAATGGGACGGCATGGCAACCGCTTTGTATCAGCCGGGTCAGGGATGATACACGGAGCACTTAAAAGGATTAAAAACTGTTGAAGGTAACGCCGGAAAAGTCACATGTAGTGCCCCTTTGAGTAAATGAAGTGTGTCTATAGTTGCATTTCATTCTGCATCTGCGTTTGGATAAAGTTTAACATCTGACAGGTTAAATATTGATAGTTCTTGTACTATTTTACCTTTAGTTTCTCCCTTCCGTCTATCGCTGTCTGTGAACGAGCCGCTGCAGTTTTAAATGTTCTGTGATGCTAACGCGGAGCTAACGCCAACAAAACCAGCAACTCACTCTCAGACATCGCTTTATAAAATGTCAATGTAATAAAACTGTCCGGGTTAATAGATTCGCTTTGTTGTTTTGAGGTGTTAATGTACATGAACTGTGATCCACTGCTCGTTGTTTTTCCGTTATGACAACTGACGATTAGCCTCAACTTATGTTGAAGTGGCAGAGAGAAAGCTACACATATAAACATTCACAAGCAAAGATCTACTATGAACAATTTAAGAACCATGACCTCCACATAGTTTAGTTTATAGGTTGGGACAATAACTGGTATTAATATCTCGAGGATGGACTGGGATGACAGAGCTAATTTTTCACTGGATCTTCAGAAAAAGCAGCATTCTTCACAGACTTGAGTTCATTTTATTTATGGTGATTATCTACACCTATTAGAAGGGATGTCAAGATTATTAGGGGGTTATTCAGTTCACAATATAAACTTAAGAACTAACAAATAATAACTG
>NW_027315723.1:27455644-27528144 GCF_026437365.1 Eucyclogobius newberryi | reverse complement strand
TCTACTGTAGAGGGTGGGACAAGATCTCACAAGAGAAAACTGCCAAAAGATTGTGCACATTGCGTGAGAGGTTTATATTTGAAGAAGAAAAAAGGGTTAAGCGTTGGTGAGTTACATCTACTGGAGGAGCTGTAGTTTAAAAAAAGAAGTTTTACAATGACAGCAAAAATATAAAATCTACATGTATCAGAAATTGTGTGGCCAAAATCACCACTTATTTATTATAAAATATGTCAAAATGTCTTAGGTCTCGTCCGCAGTAGATACAGCTGCCCTGGGCTGGATCGACTGAAGTGAGGCCCCCCGACGACCAAACACACTCAGACACACACTACATTCATACATTCATACATTCATACTATGCAAAGTGGGTGAAGTGTCTTGCCTAAGTACACAAGAAAGTTTGCACTGGAGCCTCTGCTGCAGCACCTGGTGTTCCAAACTAACCCGCCGCGGCCAGAGAGACGAGATCGGGCCTAGACGAGCAGATATGACCACAAATCATAATGTTAATGTTAAATAATTAATGTTTAATTGTAACAACACACATGAATATTTGACTAAAACCTAAGTATATTTCTCCCCCGTATTGCTCGATCTTTATTTTAGATTCAATTTTCTTAGTTCTTTTCAAATACATAAAAATGCCTTTCAAAATGAATTTCATAAACAATACAGTTTCAATAATTGCCATTAAACACAAAAAATAGACGAATTTCCACATGCTTTTTTACTGACAGAAGATGATTAAAAAACCCTGAGCTGATCACTGACAGTTGGAAGTGGCTGAATTTCGACCTGCCCAATTTTAGACAGTGAAAAATGTTAAAGCGATATATATCCAATTACTGCATGTTAACAACCTGGTTACAATTATTAGTGAATAAAGAGGGAAAGGACACCGACCGCAGTGGAACAAATATAAAAACATGGCCACAAGAACGAGCTGACCAGCTGATTACTTGTGGTCATAAGGAGTCAGCTAAAGGCTCCAAAAGTGAAAAGCTAGTTCTAGCCAGTTAGTCCATTAGCTTAACTCGCTTCCATAGCTGGAGAAGTGATTAGCATCTGCATAAAATATGTCGGTGCCATTTGTCATTTGTGCCTCCATCAATCACTAAAAATCTTCAAATTAAAGCCCGTCTGCTCTCAAATGAAACCGTCAAACGTGCAGCGTGTTGCCAGAACCGCCAACGGCTTCCCAGCGCCAGCGAGCGATCAGAAGCGAGCAAGTGGCTGGAGCAATATCCGTCCAAAACCAGATTCAAAGTATTTGTACTGCTTCTTTTGGTCCTCGGGTGAGTTTAGGTGTGACAGGTGGCCACGGTGACACGAGGCGAAAAGAACAAAACACATGCGATGACTTGAAACATCTGTATGCGATAATAAAGTAATAAAGTAATGAAGCTAAATGTTTTTTCCCTTTTCAGGTATATTGTAAAAGCAGATGTTCGGGTGAAAAAGAGACCGCTGTGTGCTGTCTGCATCTTTATTATTATCTTATTTTATGATTATTTAGGAAGTGCACTGTTAGCATGCTCATGTTTGTTAGCTTTACTGCAACGGCAAAGCTCATTCTGGACTCAGAGGTGTGGAAAGTGCTTAGAAACTCATCAATAATATACACGTGGAGCTGAAGATTCAGGCACAGCACCTTTAATGACCAAAAACAATAAAATAACTGTTTGACTGACTACATATTGCATCATGTCATTACTCAATACTCTTAATGCAGCCGAATGTCCACTAAGCTACTCCAATAACTCCACTTCAGATGTTTCACAAAGACATTTGATCTCTTTGCAAAGCCTGTGAATGAAGTAAATGGCACGTTTGCATCATTATCGAAAAAAAATTAAAAAAAAGTCTACTAAGCTACTCCAATAACTCCAATTCAGATGTTTTCAATAATGATGCAAACGTGCCTTTTACTTAATTCACAGGCTTTGTAAAGTGATAAAATGTCTATGTGAAAATAAAACATTGATTAATCTCAACTAATCAGTTATTGAATTCATCGTTAACTAATTTAGTAATGGAATAAAGGTTAACAGGGCTATACACGGGTTCCAAAACATGTCATGAGCTGAGAAAATACGTTTTATGACTCAAATTGAGCCGCACTTCAAGGAAAATGACACTGGAAACGTGTAAATTGAGTGCATCTGACGAAAACACTCTATTGAACATAAACGTGCTCCACCAGGATCCTCAACCGGCTTCATCTGGCTCAACTTGAGTCAAAATCCAAAACATTGTTGTTTTCTGACACGCTGCTATCAACACTGGGGATGTCGTGGATGTTGTTGGAGATGTAAAAGTGCCGCGCAGGGCAAAGGGAAATAAAAGCTTTTCTCTCTGTGATCCAGCTGTTCGGTGCGTCCCGGGCCTGGAATGTGCTGCCATGAGAAGAAGACATTCATTTGAGGATTAGGGCGCAGACTTTGGACACTTGAATGAGGAGCAGCTGACAAGAGAAGAATAAAAAGCTCCAAACCGCAGCGCGAAGAGATGTGGGCGGTGTGCGCGGTATCAAAACAAAGAGGAAAAACTCCCCTCGTTGCATGCAGGCTGACGCAACACAAAAGGTTTTCAGGTGTAAAGACGGCTCAGATCAAAGAGGCCGTGACGTTCTCGAGTGTTTTTGCAACGAGCGACAAACACGTGGAGCCAGATGCAAAAGTTCACCAAAGTTTCCAGACGGTTTTTGAGTTGCAATGACGTGTAATTAGTTGAGCAAAGAAGAAAAAGACAGAATAAATACCAAATTCTGCGTTGTTTCTATGGTTGTTGTAGGGATGGTCAGGGCACGGGCACAATTGTGACTGTTGTTGTGAGGGTTTTGAGGGAAAGTACCGTATTTTCTGGACTATATGTCGCAACCGCAAAACAATGCATAATAGAGAAGAAAAAACATATGTAAGTTGCACTGGAGTGTGAAATGCAGTTGCAAGTGTGGAAATAACAAATAATATCACATATAAGTCGCTCCAGAGTATAAGTATATGAGTACAGATATAAGTATAAGTCGCACCCCGGCCAAAACTGTGAAAAAAGGTGCAACTTATAGTCCAGAAAATACGGTACGCAGTTTTGAGACAGTCTAATCGATGGTCCTCCTTTCACTCACTTCAGAACCAATGAATAAGTGGATATAAGAGTTAGAGATTATTATTATTATTAGAGATCTCACGCAACAAGTGTCGAGCCCGCGTAGAATAATCTTTTGATCTAGATAATAATATTCAGACGATATTATGTCGAAATGTGTTAAAACGTGTCTTTAAACATTTTTGTTGAGGTTTAATTATCAGACAAATGTGAGCTCTCTGTAAAATAAATCACAACAAACGTGCAGAAATATCACTTTTCTAACATAACGTTTTCAAACAGCACTTTTTGTGGCATTTTTTACAATAAATGATGTACTTGATATACAAATCTTGCATATAAAAACAATATTCTCGATATTTTCTAAATTATAAAATATTGCCCACCTAAAGAGTGCAAAACTCTAATAACACTTTTGTTGTTAAGAAGGTTATGATATGATAATGATCAATAAAAAGTCATCTATTATAAATGATATCAGGCAAAATACTGTCTTGTTCTTGTGGCCCACATCTTGTATCTAATCTCATCTTATGGAATGTGTGTCTCGTCCCAACACTATTAACTAACATTGTGTACATTGCAGCTAATGGAACAAAAATAGCACTGACCTAGACATGGCTAACGATTTAAGTATCACATGTTCATCATT
Source organism: Eucyclogobius newberryi (assembly GCF_026437365.1). Taxonomy (NCBI): domain Eukaryota; kingdom Metazoa; phylum Chordata; class Actinopteri; order Gobiiformes; family Gobiidae; genus Eucyclogobius; species Eucyclogobius newberryi. Next base: position 27,524,381 of record NW_027315723.1, on the reverse strand, counting down.
GCTCACTACGACCAGCGCCTGAGACGAAAGAAGTCAAAGCGTTCCCATTTATTCTATTTTTTTTCGCACATTTCGCACGTTTATCCTCGGTCCTTGGCTCACCGCTTCTCGCGTAAACCTCCATGATTTCCACGGACCCGTACACAGAGCTGCAGCGATGGCATTTGACCAACGGCTTCAATAGCAAGTAACGTTTGGCACATTTGCAGAGAAAAAAGGAATCTTCAAAATCCATAAAGTGGCAGTATGTGTGGTCTGCTGCTGAAGGAGGGACGAGGGCCGGTGGATTTCCCGGAGCTCGCGCACGCACACACACACACACACACACACACACACGCGCATGACACACACACACGCACGCACGCGCACACGCGCATGACACACACACACGCACGTGCACACGCACGCGCACACGCACGCGCGCACGCGCGCACGCACGCACGCACGCACGTACACACACACACACACACACACACGCACGCGCGCACACACACACACAAACACACACACACACACGCACGTGCGCACACACACACACACACAAACACACACACACACACACACACAAACACACACACACACACACACAAACACACACACACACACAAACACACACACACACACACACAAACACACACACGCACACACACAGTACAGTACACTGACAGCAGGCAGACATGGCAAACTGGACTCCCCTTGTTCTCACACTCGGTGCCAAATTGGGGGAAATTCTTCCAGTGGCAAGTATCAATTACTCACTTAAAACAAACACCCACGGCTTTTGAATATCAACAGGGTGCGTGCGTGTCTCCGCTGCGTGGCATCTGATACAAGGGAGGACCACACACGCGCCGCTACCTCCGCCGCATCACTTCTTTCCACTTGTTATGATTTAAAGCTCGACGTACGGAGCGGTTCGGGGTTTTCGCTTCGAACCACAGCGGGGACTGTCTTACGCCCGTGTTTAAAAGAGAGTGACTTTGCTTATTTTGAGTTTACAGCTCGTATTGAAGTGAACACCGGCTCCTCGAGCTTTAGAATCCTCAACTGACCAAAACAACGGTAAACAAGGAGCCTATCGGGATGTTTTAAGTCTTGAACAATACCTTTTATTTACTGGTACTTCAAAACCGCTTGACTTAATTTCTACTTATTGCAATTATAATGTCAACAGCTGGAATAGAGGCACACTTACTATATGCCCTGAAACTAGAGGGTTGCCGGTTTGAAAAAAACCCTCATTCATTCCATTCAGTACATTCAGTCTGATAACTAGAATAGACAAATTACATAATAATGAGATCTGTTCACATATTCAAAATAAATGCGATTGACAAAAACATCTGGCGGTATGTTTCAGTTAATAAGTGGGTGTTTAACTGCTGTAGCAATGTGGTTTTTAAAATAACTCATCTTTCATATTTTCATTTGTGTCTTTGGTGTATTATTTTTGCCCTTTTTTGCATAATGTTCCTTGTCAAAACCTGTGCAGTGTGAAAAATCAGATTACTCCCATCAGACGTAACTGTACGTGACATTCCAATAATCCGATTACCCCAGAAATAAGATAATGATCCGATTTTTGGTGCGAGCCTCTGTTGTGTACTTGGATAACAAGTGGTGACGGCCCCACAACAGGAGGACAAGCAAACGTAATAAAAACACATGTATTTTTCTTCATTATTTTGATTCCATTACAACATGTAGGTATGAAACAACATTCTAGACAAAGTGATGCAGCAGAAAATGCCAATATGTTTTTAATTGGACCCATAAAAGTGATTAAAATGAATTGGTAAAACATTGATGAACAGATTTGGGACCTCGATCAAACAGAAGCGACACATTCCTCGTGCCAAAAATATGATAAAATATTGGCACTTACGGATCAATGAATGAATAAACAAATCGATTCTTGTTTTACGTGTGGTTTAATGTGTAGATCGCTGGCACAGATGATAATATAGAGCTGTGGAGGAGACGATCAGTGTTGACGTGCTACAGTTTTGTGTTGAAGTAACATTCAAACACAAACCGCTCCAGCTCCACCTCATTCATTCTGTTTGCTTTGATTATTACCCTCGTGTTGTTTGTTATAAAACTATAAATAACATTCATCAACATGATTCGTTGAGCGTTTCCATAACTGCTTTGAATGTCCATAGCTCAGGCATGTCCAAACTACGGCCCGGCGGCCAAATGCGGCCCTCAGACTTCCTGCTAAGTTGGTCCAAACAACAAAAAGAAACAATGTCAAATGAAACATTTCGAATGATTCACTTTGTAATTCAACAAATTCAACATTGTCGGGTTGTCTGTGGCCTTCTGCTCTGAACAAGCCACAGCTGATCTTGTTTTTCGGTCGACAAGTGTATACTATAAACGATGCAAATTCTGAACTAAAGCCTTCCATTCCAACATGCGCTTGTACACTTTGATTTTTCAGCATTTAAATTTGAAAGGTGAAATTGGCCTAACCTGAGCTTGTGATTACGCTGGTGGCCATATAACCCCCAAGAAACTATAGGTTAATGTGATGTAAACTACTTGTGGAGCCTCCGGACCACACATTCAAAGTAACTGAATATGCGAAAAATATGATGAAAGTTCCTTTGCTTTGAGAAGAACAGCATACAATTGTGGGCTGTTTTGGAGACACTTACAGTTAAACACCCCTTTCTGCTTTTATGCAACTTCACAACATGGCCTCTGAAGAGTTCTGAAGAGCCAAAATCCAGTTGTTGTTCCGTTCGGCCCTTTCTGGCTTCGCTGGTCGACAATCATTCCAGCCAAATGAGATACAACTCTGTCCTTGGAAGCGTTCTGCCAGTTTGAGCTCCAAGTGTCCATAAAAAACGCCTTCATCCCTCGTCCCGTACGTACATGACTGCGCATTTTCAGACAAGACAACATGATAGCAGGCGATGATTGGTTTCAGATCGCCGTAGAGCTCAAAAGTGCGAGAAAACCCACCGGCAATATGGGCGTATAGTGGAACCGACGCGCACGTCGGCAGCTCTGCAAGCTTTAACAAGAAGCTTGACGTCTCGAAGTGGGAAGAGAATTGTGCGCAGGAGTCAAAAGGCTAACTGCAAATCGAAAACATGAGGGCCTTGAAGATGTGGAAGGGAAGAAGGCACTTTGATTTGTCGGTGTGTTGACAGAGCAAGGACACTTTATCAAAACTCTTCCTCCCACTGGCTCCTGATGCAGCTCCCAACGAGACACAAACTGAGGACACGCACTTTATGGAGAGAGAGAAAAGTTACAAACGGGGGAGAAATACTGTGCTGGACAAAAGGTGAATGAAAGAACGAAAACAAGAAGAAGCATATTCACTCATGCACTGTCTGGTGGCACGCTCACAGCTGCCCTGGGGCTGACTGACAAAGATGTGGCTGCCATTTTGCACCAAGACTCTTTCTGTTCACCCCCATTCACTACAGATCTTTTAGTGCATGGGTAAATGCTCTTACAAAGCTGAAGTACCTATCTTAAATCTTTTTGAATGAGTAAATTCAGTGCATCCCCCAGTAAGTGTGTTGTAAAAGCAGTGTAGACTTCACTACACCCTGTCGTTGTCTAATTAGGAAACATTCCATCGATTGCAAACTGTATGACGTTTGGGGATGAGAGCTGTGGAAGACCCGTCCACCTTGCTTTACTTTTCCGTCTGAAAAAGCTGTTCTAAAACTGTACTAGTGGCCAAAAAAACAGGCAATGTGAACTCCAGCGCTGAGTCAAAGGGTTTGTGAGAGCGAAGTTAGACAGATTTAAACATCTACTTCCTCCTTTCACTTAAAAAAAAAAACAGCTTTAAAAATGTATATGATGTAGACAGATTTCCCCTCTGTGGGACAATAACGTATACCTTACCTTACCTTAAGAAGTATACTGTGAAACCAGATGTCAAAATGATACAGTCGCACTGCTATAACTAATCTCTGGACCCATAGTACTACATTTTTAACACCAAAGATAAACAATTCTGTATTTGTCCAGTGAGAGCATTCTGCACAGTACATTAGTCCATTTCTGCTCATATAAAAGAAAACTCTTCTCTATAACCCTCCATTTTCTATTGCAATTAGAGTGTTGAAATCACATCCAGGTGTCACATAATGACCACAGCAGCCTTTAGCTGAACCTCACTCCCGACATACATCCAAAGCAAATAAGAGCTCTTGCGGTCGCTTGGTCAGGGACTGATTTGCAAACAGGACCAATGGGAGGTTAAAGAAATCACAGCGAGGCTTTTAAGCATGAGAATAAAGACGCAGCCGGGGTTTTCATATCAACATAACCAGAGTCAGATGGAGAGGCCGAGGCATCAGTAGCACACGCAGGGGACCAGCGAGAGCTCAGGACACCAGGGTCTCCCAACGCTTTTACTCATGCTTTTTTCACATCAATATTAACCGTTTTTTAAGGCATATGTGTTACTAAACCGGGGCTGCAAGTCTTAGCAAAGTCAGTACATTAGTAGTAGTTATAGCAGTAGAAGTAGTAATTTAAGTAATTCAAGTTAAAGTTGGGGTACATGATTTTCAAACCGCAAAAGGAGGAAGCATGTATTTAATTCTAACTTGTTTCCAGCCCTCACAAAACCTCGTTAATATAGATATAAATACATTTTCTGGTATGTACATGGCTTTAGAACTGCTTTTTCAAATAGCAAAGTGAAGCTGGGGCTCAGCCAATCAGAGTGCTGCTTTACGGGTCTTATGTTTACGGGTTGGCAAAAGATGAGATACTTTATTATTAGATGCAGAGAAAGATACTATTACAGGGGGGATAAACAAACTGTCCTCATTTACAAGAAAAGGGGCCCCTCAGCTCTATAAATAGTACAAAGGTGACAGTGAACAGCAGTTGCTCATCAGAAGTGAATGAGAATTAGAATCTGGCCCACAGTGACAACACAAACAGCTACCTCCCCTGGACCTCTGCTCTTCCAATTAAACAGCATTCAGATCACTTTTCACTGGGAACCCTCTCGCCGAAGGGCCCCATAGGCTTCAAGCAAAACTCTAATTTCCTCACAAATCCCGTGCAACAATATTAGTTTAAAACCAGAAAAGCACTTTACGTCACCCCCAGAGAAGCCAGGACGGCCGTGAGTGACGGAAATCCTGGAGAAAAGGAATTCAACACTTAATCCTGGAGGCAGGGGAAGGAGCGTAGAGTTTAATGCGGACAAACTTCCACATCTTAAACGTGCAGGATAAGAAAGAGGAATGAGGGGGTCAAACAGCAACTAAACACACACTAAAATACAGTTGATAGGAAACAAAATGCAGTGTTGTCATGGTGCCAGTTCTATACCAGGTTAATCACATTTGCACCAGCGTGAAACCAATGCCTGATCAATATGCAAATCACGGCAGATCGAGAAAATGGAAAACTTTAGGGGGAAATCCAAAGGAAAAGAAGGGAAAATGTTACTTTGTTCTTGATGTTTAGCTGACAAGGGAGAAATGTTTCCCAAGTGGGCCACAAAACTTGAATATTAGTCTGTGATTGTGATTTTAGTGGGCTCAGCATTGACCACTCACTGATCCAGAAGCTCTTACAATAAAATGCATCGTCTTTCACTGTGAACCAGTCTGTTGCATCACTTTGCCGTTTCGTAATCACTAATGTAAAGGAGCCAAAAACTTGCAGAGGCTAATTAGTGGCTGGGAAAATATAATACGAGAAGTGCACATAAATGTCGACAACAAAAAGGATACATGGGGAGTTACGGCCAATGTAACCTTCTGAACCGATTCCTATTGTAGGTTAAAATACACGTGAATACACGTGAAACCAAAGGAAAATCTCCTGATGTGAGAGCTTACTGTATGTAAATGCAGGGTGTGGAAGAAAACTGTCTTTTTGATGAATTTTTACAGTCAAACTTGGGCTTCAGAGGCGCCGAGTTCAGTAGTTGACCAAACCAAGCCTTACTATGCTCTCGTAAGCTTTGTAAAACGATCATAATTCACTTAGCTGGCCAATTCAATGACTGATGCAACTTCCCTTTTTTACCTCATGACTCATTTTAACTCGGAGCAGCCACTCGACAGATCTGAAATACTTTGCACACACTTGCACAATAACCAAAATCAAAAATTGGGAGTAAACGGGGAACAAAACCTGGACTAGACCCGGATTAAACCAGGACTGAAGAACTGAACCGAACCAAATCTGCATTAGGACTCAAAGTGGGCCAGAACCAGGCTCAAACCAGGACGTGGAGTCGGGATGTCGCAGTATCGAATGTCAGCGTTGCGGTTTATGTGAGCAGAGACCTCAAACAAACAAACAAATCATCATGAGCAAACAAATCTGAAATCGGCTTTCTTTCACAAGTCTAATGTTGTGACATAAACAGCCAGATTACAAAGTACTTAACATGCAATTTGACTTTGTTGCAGTATAAATTGAAGTGAAATGACTCAGTGTTGCAGTTTACGATTCACACAATTCACACTTTGAGACCTGAATAATTGCGATTAATCGAATATTCTTGAGATTCTCAGCGTGACCGTATCCTTAGAATTTAAAAATACAACTGACTATAATCCTGTATTTCTGAAACTGTGGTATTATTATACTTAGAACATATTTAATCAACAGAACGTCAGATTTGAAAGCCTGGTACTGTTCCATACGACGACTCCAATGCATTTTCTATGACAGAATTACTTCTATTTACACACAATACGGGTGCAGGTTAGCGATATAAAAAACTATAAAATTCCGGGTCAATATCAATCAAACTGCTAACAAACCGTACATGAAAACCCAAACTACGCGTTCACTTTTACTGTAGTAATTTTGCTGACCTCACAATGAAGGGGTCCTGAGTTCAAAGCAGAGAAGTCCAGACTCTTTTCACCAGAACTGTGTGTGTTATTGTACCAGGCCTGTGTGTGTTATTGGGCCAGGCCTGTGTGTGTTATTGTGCCAGGCCTGTGTGTGTTATTGTACCAGGCCTGTGTGTTATTGTGCCAGGCCTGTGTGTTATTGTGCCAGGTCTGTGTGTGTTATTGTACCAGGTCTGTGTGTGTTGTTGTACCAGCCCTGTGTGTTATTGTACCAGGCCTGTGTGTGTTATTGTACCAGGCCTGTGTGTGTTATTGTACCAGGCCTGTGTGTGTTATTGTACCAGGCCTGTGTGTTATTGTGCTAGGTCTGTGTGTGTTATTGTACCAGGCCTGTGTGTTATTGTGCTAGGTCTGTGTGTGTTATTGTGCCAGGCCTGTGTGTTATTGTGCCAGGCCTGTGTGTGTTATTGTGCCAGGCCTGTGTGTGTTATTGTACCAGGCCTGTGTGTTATTGTGCCAGGCCTGTGTGTTGTTGTGCCAGGTCTGTGTGTTATTGTGCCAGGCCTGTGTGTTATTGTGCCAGGCCTGTGTGTGTTATTGTACCAGGCCTGTGTGTTATTGTGCCAGGCCTGTGTGTTATTGTGCCAGGTCTGTGTGTTATTGTGCCAGGCCTGTGTGTTATTGTGCCAGGCCTGTGTGTTATTGTGCCAGGCCTGTGTGTGTTATTGTACCAGGCCTGTGTGTTATTGTGCCAGGCCTGTGTGTTATTGTGCCAGGCCTGTGTGTGTTATTGTACCAGGCCTGTGTGTTATTGTGCCAGCCCTGTGTGTTATTGTGCCAGGTCTGTGTGTTATTGTGCCAGGCCTGTGTGTTATTGTGCCAGGCCTGTGTGTTATTGTGCCAGGCCTGTGTGTTATTGTACCAGGCCTTTGTGCAGCAGAGTCGTACCTTCGCTTCAGTGTCACACATGGTCAAATGCCTGAGACCCGTCTGCAGCAGCTGAATGTACTCTGAAGTCACAAACAGGGCGTGTGTGAGAAATTCTACTTTTATCTTGGTCCAGACACAGACTGTTGGCTTAAGGAATACATTTTTCTTGTGACCTCAGAGCGGGGTTTTGGTGGATCAAAGTGGACCGGACGAAATGTCTCTACAATGACAGAAAATTGTGAAAATGAATGTTTGGAAAAGTACTTGGAACACTACAAATGAACAGCTCTCGGGGCTTAATCCAAATCTATATTGTCATAAAGTAAGCTTGTTGTGAGTTATAATGCTGACAGACATTCATAAAGACACACATTTTCAATCGATACATTCTAGTCATTGAGCAAACTGCTGCAGCCTTTGTAATCCTGCCAATGCTAATGGAGGAGGCAGGCTTTTGCTACGACACTTCCAGTCTGTTTATTTATTGTCTGATTAACAAGTCACAATCAAACATCCAAAGCTGAGTATTAAAAGGTTTATAACACATTTCAGAAGATGGGTTAAAAGCTGTGACAAAGTTTAGGATCAAAACGATTGATTGTGGGCACCTCTCAGTAAGAAAGAGTGTGAGGTGGTGATTAAAGCCAGGCCTGCTGCTTGGACACCTCTGGACTGGATTTTCCAAGAGCAAGTGACTTGGCGCCGAGGATCCTGGGTATTTTCCTGCTCCTTCTCGGCTCTGGCACAGGCCTAAATAATAAAACTCTTTTTACTGAGCGACCCTGGGTTCTGTGTGTACAAATACAAGGCCTTCATGTGTGTACTTTTACATGACCAGTCGCTGTAGGGTTAACCAGCAGCAGACCCACTGACCTTCCTCTGAAACATAGGCCTACTGTAGGATCATGTTTAGCTTGAAAATACACAAAAGCAGCACTTGCTCCTTTTGTTTTTTATTTAGCTTCAGTTGAACAGAATTTATTCAACGCATTCACTTTTGAAGGAGTAATGGTATTCTTGTATGTATTATCATGGTACAATTTTGTTGGGAGGATTAGTCGGTGGTTCTAGTGTTTAATGACAAAAATGTACAAAAATGTAGCTTATAGTTAGTGACATCAGAACCCACTCAATAACATAACAATAATAATAAACTGAACAGCCGAATTCCACATCAAATTTTAAATCTACATCAAGGGCCGGACTGAAATTATAAATGTATTAAAAATACAAAAAAAAAAATTGACAAATTTGACAGACTTTGGATTAAATTGGAAAGTTACGCTGGACCACATTTTTAGGACTATTTGCAGATGTTTAGATGTTTCTCTCCCTGTATCTTGTTTCTGTTCTGTTCGTTTGTGTTACATATAAAAACTGGAAAATATATACCTATAAAGTTAGTTTGACAGTTACAGCAAAGCAAAGTACTTTTCAACAAAGATTTCATGTCAGAATATATTACGAAACTGTAAAATAATGTATAAGTTATGTATAAGAGTACTTTAGTCAATACATCTCTAATATATCTCCTTAATGTTTTCACTAGGTTTTGATTGGAGTTTAAAGGGACATTTGGAGATGTGTGAAAGTCGAAGTCATGACAAGGCAGCAACAATGAGCCATTTCACTCTAAAACACATAAAAAGTCAAATTATGTGTAAAGTACTTGTTAATCTGGCTGTTTATGTGACCTTTTCATTCAGAAAGTTTGATTTCTTAACGCTGGACTCGTGAAAGAAAGAAATTAAGGATTTACATGCTGTTAAGTCATTGTAAATATTCATAAAGTCATGATGTTTCTTCTCACAATAATTGTAGCACTAAAATGTGACATGGTGACATCCTTAAGCACGAGTAAATGCATGAGGGTTCTTCATGGGTGAATAGCTCCAGCACTGCACATGTGATTGTGTGTGTTTTTCTAATTGCATCATAGAGTGCGGCGGGAGTGCGGCTTGAGAAGCTGGTGAAACGTCCATTGATGGCGAGTGTGTGTGGAAGTGTGTTTATTTAACTACCGAGCAGGTTAATCTGGAGCTCACAGCTGGTGCCAAGGCCCACAAACCTCCTTCTGATCCTGCTGCCAGCTCCCGAAACCAGAACACCTCCATCTCCAGCCCGGGGCGCTCCTCCGACTAAAGGTAAATCAAAGACTGCACTTGTCATAAAACACAGTAAAATGTTCCATATGGGCCTGTACTCATTATAATGTGTCCGTGACAGGAAACAGTGGCCCTCTCACCTCCAAACGCCCGGACACTTTTACGGCCGCCGAGGTGTGGAGCTGTGCTGCAAAAGCCAAAACAGTAGCTGAAGAAAATGAAGTGATTTTTCCATTTTAATACCAGGTTAAACCATTTTCCTCTGAACAATAAAAGCCAAAACAATAGAGGAAATGAGTCCAGGATGGCTGTAGCTAACCAACGCAACCGCAACACAACATAACACAATCTGAGGGCTAATGCAGCCACAGATCACAGTAAAATAACAGTTAACAACAATGAACGGTGCACAATAAGATCAGAATGTAATTGTGTAGTGTACATTGTATACAACATAAACCAACAATCATGATCAGGCCACACCATTAGAGTTTTATGCATACAACACAGATTGTTTTCAGAAGACCAATGATGAAAAGTCTCAGGATTACAAAGTTAATCGATCAATATATATTCCTCTATTCATAAATATGATAAATGTTAATAACTACATTTGTAGGTTGTTGTCAGTGCATAGGCCTTTTAGGTAAAATGTACTTTTATGAGCTTTTAAAAATGTTTTAAACAGTTTTCCCTCATTGATTTCTCAAAGATGTATTTTGAGTAATCTTGATTTGTCCTGCATCTGAGTCTTGAGTGCTCAGAAAATTTCCATTTTCACCTACCCCCTATCCCCCCCACTGCTCTGTACTCACTTTATATCATTCAAAAGATTCAGACGTGATACGTGGAGGGTTTAAAAACAGTCACACACACCACTTTTCAGAAATAAAAACATGTAAATGACAATCTGGTGCGTGTAGTGAAACGTTATTGAGAAGAGGCGGAGCTTATCAATATGGGCGGCGCTTCTCAGGACGTCAAAGCACCTGTTTCTATTATTAAGCCATTTTAAATCAATGTTGTGGTTTATAATGCAGAAAATGTAAAACATGATTTGATACAAAAGACGATTCGATTCATGCGATAATCAATATGATCTGCAATATATCACACATTTTTAACAAACATAACAACTGCATTTCTTTGATGAACCACTAACTTAATATGATCCATTTCATAAAACAACAGTGAATATATCAAATGTACTGCATAAACATGTTTTAAACAAAATTGTAGCACTGTCACAAAACAATTTAGTAAAATACTACTACTACTACTACTACTACTACTACTAGTAATAACTACTACTACTACTACTAATACTACCACTACTACTACTACTACTACTACTACTACTACTCTTTAAATCACTTTGCCCAACAGGTGTTATGGTTGATCAAATATCACGTTATATGTGTTTGCACGTCGTTGTTTAAACTTTTCGACTTGTTACTGCTGCACTAAGCAACTCGAGCTTGACAACTACAACTTTGACACAATTTGGTGTTGTTGACCACCATCCACAAACTGCGGTGCGTGCCCGGGTTGTCAAACTAAATATAGTGCTGGTGAGGCGGCTCTGCGGCTGCTCTACGGCTCCTCTATGGGTGCTGCTGCTCTGTTGCTGCTCTGTGGCTGCTCTGCGGCTGCTCTGTTGCTGCTCTGCTGCTGCTCTGCTGCTCTGTGGCTGCTCTGCTGCTGCTCTGCGGCTGCTCTGCGGCTGCTCTGCGGCTGCTCTGCGGCTGCTCTGCTGCTGCTCTGCTGCTGCTCTGCGGCTTCTCTGCGGCTGCTCTGTGGCTGCTCTGCTGCTGCTCTGTTGCTGCTCTGCGGCTGCTCTGTTGCTGCTCTGTGGCTGCTCTACGGCTCCTCTATGGCTGCGGCTGCTCTGCTGCTCTGCGGCTGCTCTGCGGCTGCTCTGTGGCTGCTCTGTTGCTGCTCTGTTGCTGCTCTGCTGCTCTGCGGCTGCTCTGTTGCTGCTCTGCTGCTGCTCTGCTGCTCTGTGGCTGCTCTGCTGCTCTGTTGCTGCTCTGCTGCTGCTCTGCGGCTGCTCTGCGGCTGCTCTGCGGCTGCTCTGCTGCTGCTCTGCGGCTTCTCTGCGGCTGCTCTGTGGCTGCTCTGCTGCTGCTCTGTTGCTGCTCTGCGGCTGCTCTGCGGCTGCTCTGTTGCTGCTCTGCGGCTGCTCTGCGGCTGCTCTGCGGCTGCTCTGCGGCTGCTCTGCTGCTGCTCTGCGGCTTCTCTGCGGCTGCTCTGTGGCTGCTCTGCGGCTGCTCTGTTGCTGCTCTGCGGCTGCTCTGCGGCTGCTCTGCGGCTGCTCTGTTGCTGCTCTGTTGCTGCTCTGGGGCTAATCTGCGGCTGCTCTGCTGCTGCTCTGTTGCTGCTCTGCGGCTGCTCTGCGGCTGCTCTGTTGCTGCTCTGTTGCTGCTCTGTGGCTGCTCTGCTGCTGCTCTGCGGCTGCTCTACGGCTGCTCTGTTGCTGCTCTGCGGCTGCTCTGCGGCTGCTCTGCGGCTGCTCTGTTGCTGCTCTGCGGCTTCTCTGCGGCTGCTCTGCTGCTGCTCTGCTGCTCTGTGGCTGCTCTGCGGCTGCTCTGCGGCTGCTCTGCGGCTGCTCTGCGGATGCTCTGTGGCTGCTCTGCTGCTCTGCGGCTGCTCTGTTGCTGCTCTGTTGCTGCTCTGCGGCTGCTCTGCTGCTCTGTGGCTGCTCTGCTGCTGCTCTGTTGCTGCTCTGCGGCTGCTCTGCGGCTGCTCTGCGGCTGCTCTGTTGCTGCTCTGTGGCTGCTCTGCTGCTCTGTGGCTGCTCTGCTGCTGCTCTGCGGCTGCTCTGCGGCTGCTCTGTGGCTGCTCTGTTGCTGCTCTGCGGCTGCTCTGCGGCTGCTCTGCGGCTGCTCTGCGGCTGCTCTGTTGCTGCTCTGCGGCTGCTCTGCTGCTCTGTTGCTGCTCTGTTGCTGCTCTGCTGCTGCTCTGCTGCTCTGTGGCTGCTCTGCTGCTCTGTGGCTGCTCTGTTGCTGCTCTGCGGCTTCTCTGCGGCTGCTCTGTGGCTGCTCTGCTGCTGCTCTGTTGCTGCTCTGCGGCTGCTCTGCGGCTGCTCTGTTGCTGCTCTGCGGCTGCTCTGCGGCTGCTCTGTTGCTGCTCTGCGGCTGCTCTGCGGCTGCTCTGCGGCTGCTCTGCGGCTGCTCTGTTGCTGCTCTGCTGCTGCTCTGCGGTTGCTCTGCGGCTGCTCTGCGGCTGCTCTGCGGCTGCTCTGTTGCTGCTCTGTTGCTGCTCTGCTGCTGCTCTGCTGCTCTGTGGCTGCTCTGTGGCTGCTCTGCTGCTCTGTGGCTGCTCTGCTGCTGCTCTGCGGCTGCTCTACGGCTGCTCTGTTGCTGCTCTGCGGCTGCTCTGCGGCTTCTCTGCGGCTGCTCTGCTGCTGCTCTGCTGCTCTGTGGCTGCTCTGCGGCTGCTCTGTTGCTGCTCTGCTGCTGCTCTGCTGCTCTGTGGCTGCTCTGCTGCTCTGCGGCTGCTCTGCGGCTGCTCTGCGGCTGCTCTGTTGCTGCTCTGTTGCTGCTCTGTTGCTGCTCTGCGGCTGCTCTGCGGCTGCTCTGTTGCTGCTCTGTTGCTGCTCTGCGGCTGCTCTGCGGCTGCTCTGCGGCTGCTCTGTTGCTGCTCTGCTGCTGCTCTGCTGCTCTGCGGCTGCTCTGCGGCTGCTCTGCGGCTGCTCTGCGGCTGCTCTGTTGCTGCTCTGCGGCTGCTCTGCTGCTCTGCGGCTGCTCTGCTGCTGCTCTGCGGCTGCTCTGCGGCTGCTCTGTTGCTGCTCTGCGGCTGCTCTGCGGCTGCTCTGCGGCTGCTCTGTTGCTGCTCTGCGGCTTCTCTGCGGCTGCTCTGTGGCTGCTCTGCTGCTGCTCTGTTGCTGCTCTGCGGCTGCTCTGTTGCTGCTCTGCGGCTGCTCTGCTGCTGCTCTGTTGCTGCTCTGCTGCTGCTCTGTTGCTGCTCTGCTGCTGCTCTGTTGCTGCTCTGTTGCTGCTCTGCGGCTGCTCTGTTGCTGCTCTGCGGCTGCTCTGCGGCTGCTCTGTTGCTGCTCTGTTGCTGCTCTGCGGCTGCTCTGCGGCTGCTCTGTTGCTGCTCAGCGGCTGCTCTGCGGCTGCTCTGCGGCTGCTCTACGGCTGCTCTGTTGCTGCTCTGCGGCTGCTCTGTTGCTGCTCTGTTGCTGCTCTGTTGCTGCTCTGCGGCTGCTCTGCGGCTGCTCTGTTGCTGCTCTGTTGCTGCTCTGTTGCTGCTCTGCGGCTGCTCTGCGGCTGCTCTGTTGCTGCTCTGTTGCTGCTCTGTTGCTGCTCTGCGGCTGCTCTGCGGCTGCTCTGCGGCTGCTCTGTTGCTGCTCTGCGGCTGCTCTGCGGCTGCTCTGCTGCTGCTCTGCGGCTGCTCTGCGGCTGCTCTGTTGCTGCTTTGCGGCTGCTCTGCGGCTGCTCTGCGGCTGCTCTGCGGCTGCTCTGTTGCTGCTCTGTTGCTGCTCTGCGGCTGCTCTGCGGCTGCTCTGCGGCTGCTCTGTTGCTGCTCTGTTGCTGCTCTGTTGCTGCTCTGCGGCTGCTCTGCGGCTGCTCTGTTGCTGCTCTGTTGCTGCTCTGTTGCTGCTCTGCTGCTGCTCTGCGGCTGCTCTGCGGCTGCTCTGCGGCTGCTCTGCGGCTGCTCTGTTGCTGCTCTGTTGCTGCTCTGCGGCTGCTCTGCGGCTGCTCTGCGGCTGCTCTGTTGCTGCTCTGCGGCTGCTCTGCGGCTGCTCTGTTGCTGCTCTGCGGCTGCTCTGCGGCTGCTCTGTTGCTGCTCTGCGGCTGCTCTGCGGCTGCTCTGCGGCTGCTCTGTTGCTGCTCTGTTGCTGCTCTGTTGCTGCTCTGCGGCTGCTCTGTTGCTGCTCTGTTGCTGCTCTGTTGCTGCTCTGCTGCTGCTCTGCGGCTGCTCTGCGGCTGCTCTGCGGCTGCTCTGCGGCTGCTCTGCGGCTGCTCTGCTGCTGCTCTGCGGCTTCTCTGCGGCTGCTCTGTGGCTGCTCTGCTGCTGCTCTGTTGCTGCTCTGCGGCTGCTCTGCGGCTGCTCTGTTGCTGCTCTGCGGCTGCTCTGCGGCTGCTCTGCTGCTGCTCTGCGGCTGCTCTGCGGCTGCTCTGCGGCTGCTCTGTTGCTGCTCTGTTGCTGCTCTGGGGCTAATCTGCGGCTGCTCTGCTGCTGCTCTGTTGCTGCTCTGCGGCTGCTCTGCGGCTGCTCTGTTGCTGCTCTGTTGCTGCTCTGTGGCTGCTCTGCTGCTGCTCTGCGGCTGCTCTACGGCTGCTCTGTTGCTGCTCTGCGGCTGCTCTGCGGCTGCTCTGTTGCTGCTCTGCGGCTTCTCTGCGGCTGCTCTGCTGCTGCTCTGCTGCTCTGCGGCTGCTCTGCGGCTGCTCTGCGGCTGCTCTGCGGCTGCTCTGCGGCTGCTCTGCGGCTGCTCTGCGGATGCTCTGTGGCTGCTCTGCTGCTCTGCGGCTGCTCTGTTGCTGCTCTGTTGCTGCTCTGCGGCTGCTCTGCTGCTCTGTGGCTGCTCTGCTGCTGCTCTGTTGCTGCTCTGCTGCTGCTCTGCGGCTGCTCTGCGGCTGCTCTGCGGCTGCTCTGCGGCTGCTCTGTTGCTGCTCTGTGGCTGCTCTGCTGCTCTGTGGCTGCTCTGCTGCTGCTCTGCGGCTGCTCTGCGGCTGCTCTGTGGCTGCTCTGTTGCTGCTCTGCGGCTGCTCTGCGGCTGCTCTGCGGCTGCTCTGCGGCTGCTCTGTTGCTGCTCTGTTGCTGCTCTGCTGCTGCTCTGCTGCTCTGTGGCTGCTCTGCTGCTGCTCTGCTGCTGCTCTGCTGCTCTGTGGCTGCTCTGCTGCTCTGTGGCTGCTCTGTTGCTGCTCTGCGGCTTCTCTGCGGCTGCTCTGTTGCTGCTCTGCGGCTGCTCTGCGGCTGCTCTGTTGCTGCTCTGCGGCTGCTCTGCGGCTGCTCTGCGGCTGCTCTGCGGCTGCTCTGCGGCTGCTCTGTTGCTGCTCTGCTGCTGCTCTGCGGCTGCTCTGCGGCTGCTCTGCGGCTGCTCTGCGGCTGCTCTGTTGCTGCTCTGTTGCTGCTCTGCTGCTGCTCTGCTGCTCTGTGGCTGCTCTGCGGCTGCTCTGTTGCTCTGTGGCTGCTCTGTGGCTGCTCTGCTGCTCTGTGGCTGCTCTGCTGCTGCTCTGCGGCTGCTCTGCGGCTTCTCTGCGGCTGCTCTGCTGCTGCTCTGCTGCTCTGTGGCTGCTCTGCGGCTGCTCTGTTGCTGCTCTGCTGCTGCTCTGCTGCTCTGTGGCTGCTCTGCTGCTCTGCGGCTGCTCTGCGGCTGCTCTGCGGCTGCTCTGTTGCTGCTCTGTTGCTGCTCTGCGGCTGCTCTGCGGCTGCTCTGTTGCTGCTCTGTTGCTGCTCTGCGGCTGCTCTGCGGCTGCTCTGCGGCTGCTCTGCGGCTGCTCTGCGGCTGCTCTGTTGCTGCTCTGCTGCTGCTCTGCTGCTCTGCGGCTGCTCTGCGGCTGCTCTGCGGCTGCTCTGTTGCTGCTCTGCGGCTGCTCTGCTGCTCTGCGGCTGCTCTGCTGCTGCTCTGCGGCTGCTCTGCGGCTGCTCTGTTGCTGCTCTGCGGCTGCTCTGCGGCTGCTCTGCGGCTGCTCTGCTGCTGCTCTGCGGCTTCTCTGCGGCTGCTCTGTGGCTGCTCTGCTGCTGCTCTGTTGCTGCTCTGCGGCTGCTCTGTTGCTGCTCTGCGGCTGCTCTGCTGCTGCTCTGTTGCTGCTCTGCTGCTGCTCTGTTGCTGCTCTGTTGCTGCTCTGCGGCTGCTCTGTTGCTGCTCTGCGGCTGCTCTGCGGCTGCTCTGCGGCTGCTCTGCGGCTGCTCTGTTGCTGCTCTGCGGCTGCTCTGCGGCTTCTCTGCGGCTGCTCTGCTGCTGCTCTGCTGCTGCTCTGCTGCTCTGTGGCTGCTCTGCTGCTCTGCGGCTGCTCTGCGGCTGCTCTGCGGCTGCTCTGTTGCTGCTCTGTTGCTGCTCTGCGGCTGCTCTGCGGCTGCTCTGTTGCTGCTCTGTTGCTGCTCTGCGGCTGCTCTGTGGCTGCTCTGCGGCTGCTCTGTTGCTGCTCTGCGGCTGCTCTGCGGCTGCTCTGTTGCTGCTCTGTTGCTGCTCTGCGGCTGCTCTGCGGCTGCTCTGTTGCTGCTCTGCGGCTGCTCTGCGGCTGCTCTGCGGCTGCTCTACGGCTGCTCTGTTGCTGCTCTGCGGCTGCTCTGTTGCTGCTCTGTTGCTGCTCTGTTGCTGCTCTGCGGCTGCTCTGCGGCTGCTCTGTTGCTGCTCTGTTGCTGCTCTGCGGCTGCTCTGCGGCTGCTCTGTTGCTGCTCTGTTGCTGCTCTGTTGCTGCTCTGCGGCTGCTCTGCGGCTGCTCTGTTGCTGCTCTGTTGCTGCTCTGTTGCTGCTCTGCGGCTGCTCTGTTGCTGCTCTGCGGCTGCTCTGTGGCTGCTCTGTTGCTGCTCTGCGGCTGCTCTGCGGCTGCTCTGTTGCTGCTCTGCGGCTGCTCTGCGGCTGCTCTGCGGCTGCTCTGCGGCTGCTCTGCGGCTGCTCTGTTGCTGCTCTGTTGCTGCTCTGTTGCTGCTCTGCGGCTGCTCTGCGGCTGCTCTGCGGCTGCTCTGTTGCTGCTCTGTTGCTGCTCTGCTGCTGCTCTGCGGCTGCTCTGCGGCTGCTCTGCGGCTGCTCTGCGGCTGCTCTGCGGCTGCTCTGTTGCTGCTCTGTTGCTGCTCTGCGGCTGCTCTGCGGCTGCTCTGTTGCTGCTCTGCGGCTGCTCTGTTGCTGCTCTGCGGCTGCTCTGCGGCTGCTCTGCTGCTGCTCTGCGGCTGCTCTGCGGCTGCTCTGTTGCTGCTCTGCGGCTGCTCTGCGGCTGCTCTGCGGCTGCTCTGCGGCTGCTCTGTTGCTGCTCTGTTGCTGCTCTGTTGCTGCTCTGCGGCTGCTCTGCGGCTGCTCTGTTGCTGCTCTGTTGCTGCTCTGTTGCTGCTCTGCGGCTGCTCTGCGGCTGCTCTGCGGCTGCTCTGCGGCTGCTCTGTTGCTGCTCTGCGGCTGCTCTGTTGCTGCTCTGCGGCTGCTCTGCGGCTGCTCTGCTGCTGCTCTGCGGCTGCTCTGCGGCTGCTCTGTTGCTGCTCTGCGGCTGCTCTGCGGCTGCTCTGCGGCTGCTCTGCGGCTGCTCTGCGGCTGCTCTGTTGCTGCTCTGTTGCTGCTCTGTTGCTGCTCTGCGGCTGCTCTGCGGCTGCTCTGCGGCTGCTCTGTTGCTGCTCTGCGGCTGCTCTGCGGCTGCTCTGTTGCTGCTCTGCGGCTGCTCTGCGGCTGCTCTGTTGCTGCTCTGCGGCTGCTCTGCGGCTGCTCTGCGGCTGCTCTGCGGCTGCTCTGCGGCTGCTCTGTTGCTGCTCTGTTGCTGCTCTGTTGCTGCTCTGCGGCTGCTCTGCGGCTGCTCTGCGGCTGCTCTGCGGCTGCTCTGCGGCTGCTCTGTTGCTGCTCTGTTGCTGCTCTGCTGCTGCTCTGCGGCTGCTCTGCGGCTGCTCTGCGGCTGCTCTGTTGCTGCTCTGTTGCTGCTCTGTTGCTGCTCTGCGGCTGCTCTGCGGCTGCTCTGTTGCTGCTCTGCGGCTGCTCTGTTGCTGCTCTGTTGCTGCTCTGCGGCTGCTCTGCGGCTGCTCTGCTGCTGCTCTGCGGCTGCTCTGCGGCTGCTCTGTTGCTGCTCTGCGGCTGCTCTGCGGCTGCTCTGCGGCTGCTCTGCGGCTGCTCTGTTGCTGCTCTGTTGCTGCTCTGTTGCTGCTCTGCGGCTGCTCTGCGGCTGCTCTGCGGCTGCTCTGTTGCTGCTCTGTTGCTGCTCTGTTGCTGCTCTGCGGCTGCTCTGCGGCTGCTCTGTTGCTGCTCTGTTGCTGCTCTGCGGCTGCTCTGCGGCTGCTCTGCGGCTGCTCTGCGGCTGCTCTGTTGCTGCTCTGCGGCTGCTCTGTTGCTGCTCTGCGGCTGCTCTGCGGCTGCTCTGCTGCTGCTCTGCGGCTGCTCTGCGGCTGCTCTGCGGCTGCTCTGCGGCTGCTCTGCGGCTGCTCTGCGGCTGCTCTGTTGCTGCTCTGTTGCTGCTCTGTTGCTGCTCTGCGGCTGCTCTGCGGCTGCTCTGTGGCTGCTCTGCGGCTGCTCTGTTGCTGCTCTGTTGCTGCTCTGTTGCTGCTCTGCGGCTGCTCTGCGGCTGCTCTGTTGCTGCTCTGTTGCTGCTCTGTTGCTGCTCTGCGGCTGCTCTGCGGCTGCTCTGCGGCTGCTCTGTTGCTGCTCTGTTGCTGCTCTGTTGCTGCTCTGCGGCTGCTCTGCGGCTGCTCTGCGGCTGCTCTGTTGCTGCTCTGTTGCTGCTCTGCGGCTGCTCTGCGGCTGCTCTGTGGCGGAGGATGGATCAGTGGGAGATAGGATCGGTCGCACTAAGAGAAATGACGCACTTCACTGTAATGTAGTGACCGAGCCAGCACATTAAGAACTCTGATCCGCAGGCAAAATCAGTGCTGCTCATGGGCTCGTTCAGCAAAAAAATACATCTCACGTGATTACACAAGAGACAGTGAGAAGTTATTAATCCAAAAATGACTGGGCCAACATGAAGAAGGTGTCTGAATGCAGCCAAAACACTGTTACTCGTAAACAGTGGAGGAAAGAGACTGTGTGTGAGGAAGGCCTGGGCTGCAAAAGGACGTATCGAACCCTCGTTTTTACTGAGTTTGCACCTTTATTTGAGACATGTGAATAATGACACTTAATGGAAATGTGTCCAGAAGTGTAGATAAGAAATGGCAATGAGACAAATATGGATTGAGGCGATGTGGATGCAGAATGCTTTTAACAGCCAATTTGTACTGGAGTAAAAGCACTTTAGATGGACAATAATGTACACCATTACAAGTGCAAGTACTGCTGCCATAACTGCACTGAAGTCAAAAGTACACATGCAAAATATAGTATTACTTTTTAATGCATTTTGGATCAATATTTTCAACTAAATTAGAGAAAATAGCCAACTGACAATTGAACGTTGTTGCTGCATTATTCTCTGAACTATGACCAATCAGAGCAGGCGATGCAGTGTGTGTGTGTGTGTGTGTGTTTGTGTTTGTGTGTGTTTGTGTGTATGTGTGTGTGTGTGTATGTGTGTGTGTGTGTGTGTGTGTGTATGTGTGTGTGTGTGTATGTGTGTGTGTGTTTGTGTGTGTGTGTGTATGTGTGTGTGTGTTTGTGTGTGTGTGTGTGTGTGTTTGTGTGTGTGTTTGTGTGTGTGTGTGTGTGTGTGTATGTGTGTGTGTGTTTGTAAAAAGAAGCAGATACAGCCGTGAGATAACCGTGCACAGGATTTTAAATGTAACCTAGTACAATTACGTGGCTGGAATTAGATAAGATAAGATATTCCTTTATTGTCCCACATGGGGAAATTTCATTGATTGAATTATCCTCCTATACAGCTAAAAGTCCAATGAAAGTATAATGAATTTGAAAAAAAAAACAGTAACTTACTTACTTTCCACTTCTGCTCCGAGGTTAAAGAGTAGAACAAGTTCAAAGAAAGCTCGTCTTTAGATGCTTTCATTTTTGGCAAGTTGGGATATTTAAATCAGTCATCCAAGGGTTAACACAAGCACATTAAAATCCTATAAGGATAAATAAATAAAATGGCAACAGTAGGAATAAGAATATAACTCACTAACAGCATCTTACTTACTGCACCTGAGGCTGGAAACAACTGATGGTAAGAAAACCACACACATAAATCAAGAAGGAGGTCAAACAAATGCTATTGTTATTGTGTTTTTTCAGTCATATGGGAAGTCTGCCTCTGCAACATAATCCTAAACTTTGCATTACCTGAGTTTACAGTCGCGCACAGATTGATGGCTGATCCCAAATGTCAGAGAACCAAGAAAATGCTAAATATGAAGTGGGCCACTAGCGGTGGACTTAGTGCTCAGATCAGTCATTGTGGCGGCAGAAAACAATGAGCTCATCAAAGAGTGTGTCAGATGGGAAATGCTCAGAATACTGGAGCGGGACCAGCGTGAGCTCAGCGCACAGGCCTCCAGTGCGTTCAGCGTTTATCTTTGCGCCAACGGAGACAATCAAGAGCGCGACTGACGCAATCCACGCGCTTTGTCCAAGAAGGAGAAACTAACTATGATCAACTGGAGCTGCGCTTATTCAGGTTATTCTGTGTGTGGCGCAATGTCTCCCCCGTGTGGTCAAAGAGGGCATTACAAGCGTGGCCACCATGGTGTATGCATTTCACATACATAAGGACATGTATATATTACAAAGAAACACTAGTTTGATGGTAAGAAAACACTTTAATTACTAGTAAATCGCTAGTAAATGTGATTAGTGTTAACAGCTATTTTACATAATTACAAGTGTTGCAGGTTAAAACTTTATGAACAGTGCTGGGGCCTTTCTGTGTGGAGTTTGCATGTTCTCCCTGTGTCTTCGTAGGTTTCCTCCGGGTGCCCTGGTTTCCCCCAACTTTAAAAACAAGTGTGCTACAATATGCTCCTCCTTCAGTGGGACTTAATCAGCCTGGCCAGGGACGACAAGTGGAAATGAGCATTTGAGCCATAATCTGGTCTCTCCTGATACAGTCAATGTATTCAGCACTGTCCCTGTCTCAATTAACTTTAACTCATAAGTAATCATTATAATCAAATGTATAATTATTAATCTTTCCAGTTCAAATATACATTTATAACTACAAATATTTCACAGATTTGGTCCAGATTTCTGGCAAATCCAAATACTTACACTGTTAGTAAAAAAAAATAAAACACAAATGCCAGATTGAAAAAAAGGTGAAAGTGATTGCACTGTTGTTGTAACAGAGAGCATCATTGGAGCTTTTCATTTACATCTTTTCTTCTTGGAGGATTATTGGGGAGGGCGTGCTGCTGTTTAGGCAATCAGGAGTTTCCTATGATGAAAAAAGATAGTTCATTTAATCTGAAGGCTGCAAATATTACGCACGCCAATATGACATAACACTGAAGTGAAATGAATAACAAGGATAATTCATCTATGATGAGCTTTTTAACTCTCTATCAAACCCAAGCACATTTCTGTGGGTTTAGTTTTAGTACAAATTTAGTAGCATGCATTTTACTGTTAGCAAAAAAGCCGGGGGATGTTAATGGCAACAATTTTGCAGTTTATGATTTATTTTCATAGTTAATATTTTGTTAAGTCACATTTCAATTGGTCTTAAAAATACAAGGATGGATAACAATGTGTCAATGATGAGGATTCAACAATCATGCAAAGAAAAAAGCAACATTTGATTGACAGAAGCAGTGCGCCTACCTTTACACAGCAGCGAATCGCGCAAAGATTTGAGTGGATTTGTGTTTTTTGGAAGCAGAGAGGTTTAGACTATTCTTGCGAGAGAGGAGGGGGTGGAGTCTGCTTCTGCTCTGTGATTAGGGTCGTGGCTCCATAGTCCTGTCCATAGGCCATCTGTCCCGCCGCCTAAAATAACACCTACTGATCACTAAGAGGCCGTGTGGCTCTGGAGGGGCGGACCAGAGTCCAGTGGTTAGACAGACACCGAGTGTCAAGTGTTAGCAAACAGTTTTTAATCAACTCAGGGTTTGATTCATGATTGTAATGTGATTGTAATTTTAGAACAATCAGTCAAGTTAAATGAAATATGTAGTTCAGTTCAAAAAGTGAATCACATCTACATATTCTGCAGAGCCAGGATTAAATGTTTGTGTTTTACTGTGACACTGATGTCCACAGTTAATCTGTGCAAACCCAAGACTCCTTTTAAAACAATCCGATCCTTTCAAGGAGTCATTCCTCTCAAAAACAAAGTAATTCCTCTGTGAAAAATATAAAATATTCTTTATTACATATGACATAATCATAAACATTACAGAATAACTGCATTCCTACAGAGGCTTGAAATAGTACAAAATGTGTCAGTATTTTGAATTGAACTACAGAAATATCATCAATACAACATTTATTAAGTATCAAATTTGACATTTCATTCATGAAACATATTTACTAAAGTGAATCAAACTGAATAGTGCTTCATAAAGATAATGAAATAAAAGCATACTTACTGCAGCTTTGGCCGTCCTGTTTGCATTTTGTCTGCGAAGATCGGACTTGATAAAACCTATAAAGATCAGATTAATCTATAAAAGATCAGGAGCAAAAGAGACAAAAGTATCTTGCTACTAAGCCTCACCCTGACTGAATAGTAACACAGATCCAAATGTTAGTAACCCACCTGAATTTATGGCAACTAAAAATTTTCTCTGGAGTAACAAAGGTCGACCAACAGATGGCGCTGTTGTGTAAATAAATACTTCCTTCTTGTTTGTGCTTCCTCTATTAATATTGTGTTAATAAAGAATGTTAGTTCATTTTCAACAGCCCATTTCAACTGACTAAATTAAGATGCTTTGGTTATTTCATAACCAGATGGAATCTGTGCCTTCAATCTCATTGTTTTAGAGTCTTGAATGTAGAAACTCCCCGCTGGTGTCTTTGAGCTGAATAACGAGAACAGTGAGTCAATTCAATGACCTTTGTCACCACAAAAGCCTCATAAAAGCTTGTATTTCTTTGAGAACAGAGTTAAGCGCTTCAGTGACTAATGGACATTTAAAAAGTTAAAGATTGGACATAATGGGTTCAAGTGGTTTTCTATCCTCAGCTAATGCCCTAATTAATATCCTAATATCAACTAAAGGTCAGATGATGTAGAG
The DNA here is from genome assembly GCF_026437365.1 of Eucyclogobius newberryi. Lineage (NCBI taxonomy): Eukaryota > Metazoa > Chordata > Actinopteri > Gobiiformes > Gobiidae > Eucyclogobius > Eucyclogobius newberryi. Next base: position 27,500,785 of record NW_027315723.1, on the reverse strand, counting down.
GCTGCTCTCACATTCAATAAGATGTACGTGTACGCAAGCGACAAAGTAAACATTATTAATCAGCTTCAACATGTAACTAAGAAAGATTACATAATGGCCCGCTGCATTAGTCAGAAGAGGAAATACATATACTTTAAAAAGGTTTACAGTTTGGGTCTCACCCGTCATTACTGTACCAATCAGAAGAAACACGCAGAGGAAGATGTTTCCTGCCAGTGTGCCATAGGTGTCGATGATCTTACCCTGGCTTATGGTGAAAATAATGCCAAATACCTGGATGTGAAAAGCATGTGGTTAGTGAAGTCCAACAAACCCCGCTGACAACTGGCTCAATTCATTCCTAAATATCTAGCTATCTTATTTAGTTATAGACAGTGTTCTCATACGTGTCATATTCATCCACTTCAGTCAGTTCCAAATACATAGTTTATAGTAGTACCTGAGCAGAGCAGTTGAGGAGGCCTGAGGATGTGCCCTCACACTCTGGGTATGTCAGTTCCACCGCAAACTCAAAGCCCAGAGGCAGGTAACCCGTCATGAAGAAACTGGAAAAACAAAAGAGTTTAATAACATGGGCGTCTTAAACACACATAATAACACTGCAAACAAAGATTAAGTCACAGTGCATATTCAAGATTGACCCGCCATTCCAGTTCAAACAAAACACAAACCGGTTTTAAGGATGTCCTTAATAACACAACCAAAACTGGGCCAATCTAATAGTTGTAAAATAGAAGCATATAAATAGAAACTATAAGCATTTATTCACTTGTATTCACTTTGTAACTACACATTTTACGCTTTACACAAATGTGTAAAGCGTAAAATGTCTAGGTAAAATTTGATTTTAAAAATGTATATCCAAAGTGTATGATATTAGATTATGGAATAATTTTACCGTCCTTCACCCGGGGCCCCTGAGGCAACCACTGGTCAGGAGCAGTGGTCGATATGAAATTAGACATTGGTAATAGGGAGTGTCTACAGAGCCGCGGTGCGCGGCCGAAACTGCTAGGCTATTTGACCACGCCGGGTTAGGGTTAAGGTTAGGGTCAGGGTTAGTGTTAGGGTCAGGGTTAATGTTAGGGTTAAGGTTAGGGTTAGGGTTAAGGTTAGGGTCAGGGTTAGCCATGATGCTATATGGCCGTGCCGCGGCTCCTGAAACTGCTGGGCTATTTGACCGCGGCTCTGTAGCCACGGCCTTGGTAATAATATGCAGTAATGACAAACATGCATTGACGGAAGGATCTCTGTCCCAGTGACCATCCCCTACAGTGAAGTTTGTTTGTGAACAGCCCACACCACACAGAGACAGAAACAGCCCAATATCTTTATACATGAAAATCGTTTTGAATACATAAGGTATTCATTAGACACAAACTCATTTCTATAAAACATTCCATTTCTCTAAAAGACACTTTTTCAAAGGGTAATATCTCGTTATTGCACATAAGATCATGTATGGGCTGATTTCTTACATTTATTGATCACTTAGGCTGTTCACACACAGGATAAAAGACAGTAAGTTTAATAGTAATGCAGACAGTACCCAAGGGCTCCAGCGGTGACGAAGACCACCCAAAGGTGCCCCAGGTTGAGGGTGGCAGCGTAGACAATCATCCCAACCAGAGACATGAAGTACACGGCGAGCGTCGTCTGCCTAAAATCACACACCAAACAAACTAGTACAACAGATTTAGCGTGTACGTGTATTCAAAGCTAACCATAAACTTTAATCCAAGTAAGAAACAAACTAAGACGCCATAGACCACAACAATTTATGTCCTGGTTAACTGCTAAAGTGAGGTCTTACTACAAAAAGTGTGTTTGTGCGGCATCTGGGCAAAGAAATGACAGGCTGAATAAGAGTATTTGATCCCTTTTCACTAAAACATAAATACACAATTACGTTTTGTCATTACTTTATATGTATCCTGTCACTTATTCGTTATTACGTATTTTCCGGACTATAAGTTGCACCAACCAAAAAATGCCTAATAGAGAAGAAAAAAACATATAAGTTGCACTGGAGTATGAAATGCAGTTGCAAGTGAGAAAATAACAAATAATATCACATATAAGTCGCTCCGGAGTATAAGTATATAAGTATAAATATAAGTATAAGTCGCACCCCGGCCAGAACTATGAAAAAAGATGCAACTTATAGTCCGGAAAATACGGTATATGCATTTCACAACACATAAAAGACAGAGCATCAGCGACGTACAGTTAAGCAGAAAGAAGAGCAATCTTACAGTATCCACCCTCTCTTTCAATGCACACTTGACACTGACCGTTCAATATATTACATTGAAGTCTAATTAAAGTGCAATGTGCCGGGTGATGTGTAGAAACAATGTACAGTAAACACGCTTTCATCCACTGCAATGGACGCCCCGGGGGACACCAGAACAATAAAGAGGTCAGCCGGGTCACGACTCCCGGCACCTGACAAAACAATGGCCGGTCCCTGGAGCAAACATGGAACTGCAGTGACGGTAAACAGAGTGTGTGGTTCCCAGGTGCAGCTGCAGCGAGCGCGTCGTACTTGTACGTCTTGGTCCGGTCCAGCCACACGCCGCAGATGAGCGACCCCACCATTCCCGCGATGACTATAGTTAGGCCTATTCTCCCGGCGTTCACCTCTTCCCCCTGGAGGTCGAATAACACAGAGCGGTCAGGACCCGGTGCAACGTGGCGATAGCGACGAGTGCAAGAACTCACGGGGTAATGCTCGATGATCATTCGGTTCAGCAGGGTGCCCACAGCATAGAAACAACCCACATTCAAGCCTGGGAATAAATGCGTAAAAACAGCTTTAGAATAGTTGTAGTGTTATGCAATGTTAAACAATGCGAGTCGGGGTTAGATGAGTCCTCAGCTGATTGGAGTTGGGTCGACTCAACCTTCAGGCCGACTTTCCAAAACAAAAAACCCAAGGACTTCTATAAAAAGGATCGGGCTGAGCTAAATACCTTTTCACAGTGTTACTTAAAGAGTTATGCTGCAGGGCTTAAAGCAGCACAGCCCAAACAATGTGGGTCAACAGAGAGAAACACTCACAGCTGCTCTGAAGTGAATACATATTTCATCTTGTTTCGTTTTTTTTTTTTTTTTTAAGATTACGGTAAAACCTGAGAAATGTACTTGGGTGATAGTTTCTTCATCTGTCCTGGCACTAAACAGCAGGTCTGGAGTGTGGCGCTGGGATGTGGAACGATTGCGTGTAAATCGTCCCGTGTTTGGAGACTAAAGGTCGGCTTCTGAACACGTGAAAACAAAAAGTAACATAATCTAGAAAAGATGTATGCAAGTATTGATTGAACAGATGTCGGCTTTATTAGGCCACACGTGAACTTTGGACCCTTCTATGACACATGCACTTATGTTTTTGTTGTCGTGTATGCATTATACTGTTTTTATAGCGTTATACTGGGGAACTTCCTTGATTATGGTTGATATGCAGTGTATACATGATAGTGACCATAGGTGATGATGAGCAGGATGAAGGGCTTGTTGCGCAGCAGTCTCAGGATGGAGGCGGTGTAGGAGTACTCCTCTGGGGGGATGCTCCGGGCCACGGCCTGGGCTTGTGTGGGGGGCAGTTTGGGACGCTCCTGGAAAACTGGGAAAGGAAGAAGGACAGTTTTCAGCAAGACTCACAGGCAGAAATGTCACAAAACAGTTTTTATTTGAAACCAAGTTAATGATAAAACGCATTTGTGTCTGTGTTTTGACTCCACTGACAGGGAGCAAAGTTCTTAAAGGCATTTTTTCCACTCAGAACTGACTGTGTGACTGGATTTGTAAAGTAAGAATGTCCTGAGATCTCAATCGGTGAATACTTGATCTGATGTTCCACAAACTTGATCAAATAATCTGGCAAAACACCAATGAGAGCCCTATAAATAAGCAAAAAGGCATCCAATGATGGCCATCCTACTTCAGAGTATAAGTGACCGTGGTGAGATCTGTTTCCTTCTCCTGTAATGAACCTTCATGCTGATGATGAGTTCAGAGGTTTTAAGTCATAAACATAATTGTCATTCATTAACATTTGAGTAATCACTATATCACAACTGTTGATGCTGCAGTAGCATAACTGCATTTCCAGTTGAAAGGTATGGCAATTTTTTTTTGTTTTTTGACCAAGATTACACAAGTTATCCTAATGTATAACACCCTGGGAACTGTGCTAGAACTGTATTCAGAACAATTGTGACCAGTTGACAATTAAATAATTGCATCATTTTCTGGACAATACAGACTCTAAAACAGACGCCAAAAGACCTTTTACAAACAAAGACTTAGTGACTTTATCAGATCAAAATTATTATTATTTTCATTTTCTTCAATCTGAATCTTAAAATGTCAATGCTCCACAGGAATAGTGTGTTTAGCAGTCGACTATTAAATGAATTATTAGTGGCTATTAGAGTTATTAGAACTGTAAATGCCACAAAGAGTCGGGGTGAAGAACAATGAACCAATTGTTGTTGAAAGGTTATCATTTTCACCAAAAAAAATGTTTATGATTATCTCACAAGACATTTGTGATTTTAAAACAGCAAAGAGCTCACTTAGCATGAGATTCTTACATTTACAACTCGACTGTTTCAACAGTCTTAATCTATGTGAGACTGGTTCAGGTCTGGATCCTGAGTGAAAAGGATGGTTCACTGCTGGTGGTACATGGACTATTTTCCTGCTACTTTATACTGTATTAAGATGAGTGCGCAGGTCTGCATCATGTTTAGTTCTACATCTCTTAAGTTCTGGTTTAATGCGTAAACTAGAACTCAGCCCCTAGAACTATAACACATTTAGTTTAAACTTGGATTGAATTATTAGGGTGAAAGCTCTACAAACTGCTATTGATTGTTGGTTACATAATGTGATTACAGTTACATACTGTGATTGCTTGTTACATGGACTGTGTAAAGGGCAGCAGCCACAGTACTTTTTGCACACAGTGGGACTCTGTCTGCCCTGTTGACTCATAGGTCTGTAGCACAGATGGGCCGGCCAGCAGGACAACCCTCACACATGGCACCTGGCATGAGCGTGTCCGAGGGTGTGTGCTGCGAGTGGATGTGTCATAGCATCAAACTACTGCTGCCAAGAGGTGTAAAGCACTGCACGCGCTCTGCACAAGAGCATATCTTTCACAACAAGGTTCTCATTTCTACAGCATAATGGTGGACTCAGTGACTGATAAACGCCGAGCTGACAGTGTGAATGGTGCCACGGCCTTACTACGGAATGCCCTCACAAGCTTCCTTTTGTAATTCTGAATGCATAACTTTTAGCCCTTGAACCCTCCCCCACAGCACAACAGCTTTTTATTAAGCTGTTTTGGACTGACCTGACCAACTACATTTCTCCTACTAAACCAAACATGGTGTTTGTTGTACTTTGCTGATGAAGTCTTTTATGTCACCGCAACAGCAAGACAATAATTCTGCTGAATTATGCTGATTCCTTATCCTTATCTTGTGACCAGTTTCCCGTCTTGCACAATAGCGGTCTTTCTGTCATTCTTGGACTGTGTTAGTGACTTGTTCAAGATCCAGTTCAGGTCAGCACTTTTGCTTTTGCCAGTCCACTCAAAGGGACCATTTTGTTGTGTTCATATCTGATGTAAACTAAAACCAAGCTGAACTCTCCAAACTTCCATTTGTTGCGACCTCAAAAAGGTTGTGATAATGGACATTGAAAACATGTTGACAGAAGCAAGGGTCATTTCACGGTGTGTCTTCATGAGCAGGAACAAGCCTGGATTAGTTCTTGATCTCAAACCAAAACACCTTCCACTGTGTACACGATTTAGGCCGCAGTTATTTTATTACTTGGTTTACGGATTTTTTAATGAAATATATTGGACAGGCAGACGGAATATAAATATAAACATAATTTCAATTTCAAAAGATGTTTTCTTCCGGGTTTACCCAAAACGCACCACGAGACGAGGGGGGGGGCTCTTGTCTTTTGACTTAATACCGCTTTTTACATTTCATTTCATGCTATTTTGCTTTGTCGGCGGTACTTTATAAAAAAAAGAAATTATATTTATTTTATTTATATTGTATAAATCAATAATCTAAGTGCGGCGGATCCGTAAACCAAGTAATAAAATAACTAAGGCCTTAGCTATAATAAAAAATAATCAATTGTGACTGTAAACTGTGTTGTAACATAGACTAATTGCTTAATATGGAATACTGTATGTTTTCCCATAATCTTTTATTTGAATTGGGACACTGCAGTATTTGAATGGCACAGGCAAATGTTATTTTTGTAGAAAATAAAGTTAATTAGTTCTTAAACTCATACCAAAGATGACCAGTACAAAGAGTAGAGTGGCCACGCCTGCCGTGATGTAGAACATGATGCTGATGTAATACGCCAGCTCCGTCTTGTCTTCAACGTTTGGGACGAGAATGGGAGGCACCAGGAATCCAATGGCGATCCCCAGCTGTAGAACAACATATATCGAATTAAAACACAATAATAGCCAACTTACAGTTTAATTATGTTTACCGTATTTTCCGGACTATCCCCGGCCAAATCTATGTAAAACGGTGCGACTTATACTCCAGAGCGACTTATAGTGATTTTATTTGTTATTTTCACATTGGCAACCACAAGAGGGCGCTCTAGGCTCTAAGCGACGCAGAAGAAGAATCTGCACTTCCTCTTCCTCTGGAGTTTGTGGAGTTGTTTAGAAGTGACACAGAGGAGGAAGAATTCAGTGGATTTAGTGATTTGGGGTAAAACTGATGCTTTGGTAAACTTGTTAGCATGTTCTTTATGCTATAGTTATCTGAATAACTGTTAATATGTTACGTTAACATACCAGACACTTACCACAGTTCTGTCTGTGCCTCATGTAGCTGAAGGTGTTAGCGTTAGCATACGTACACCTATTCACCATGTTCTCTCATCTGTTATTATTTTTAATTGCATTTCAAGATTAAATGTCTGTTCTTAGTCATGGATTTTATCAAATAAATTTCCCCCAAAAATGCGACTTATACTCCAGTGCGACTTATATACGTTTGTTTCTTTTCTATTATGCATTTTTTGGCAGACTTATATACTCCGGTGCGCCTTATAGTCTGGAAAATACGGTATATGATGAATTATTATTTAAAAAACAAAACCTATACTGAAGTTCTTATTAACTATTTTAAAAGGAACATGCTATTGTAAATTACTTTCCAGGGCCCAGACAGAACAGAAGTGTAGCAGTACAGTACACGCTGTAAGTAGCAGCAGTTACTTGTACATTACATGTACAAGGGACATAAAAGTGTGCAGTATCCTCGTGCATGGACTTTTTGATCTGCTCAAAATTCAACCTATTGTTTATTGTTCTTAGATTTCAAATATGAACAGACTTCTTAAACCGATTATAGGTTTCAGTCCAGGGGTAATGCAATCCTTTTGTTCTTTCACACCAGGACACAGGAATCTCTATAGGACCGAGCCTCAAAAAAGCTCCGACCAGCCAGTTCAAAGATCCCTGCATGAGCCCCGGCGTAGATATACAAACCTAACGCTGATATGCATCGGACATTACCGTGAACACACCTGATTTCCAAGAACTCCAATACAACAGGCAGTGGAAACTTCCTCGTCTCCAAACCAGACTGACGCGATGTACGAAGGGATACCGAGAATGAACACCGTGGCAACCGAGCAAACGAACTGCCCAAAAAAGGCGACGGGGAAGAAGTCTGGACCGGCGCTGGCAACTTTGATCCACGCGCCGATGCAGTTGAACGCGGCGCCGAGAAGGACGACTTCCCGCACCCCCCGGCTGTCCAAAAGCCAGAGGACGGGTAGAATGAGGGGCACGTAGGTGAGGAGGTAAAGGAGAGACAGCCAGTCGAGAGCGAGCGCGTCGACACTGTAAAAGCGCATGAAAATATTGCTGATGATGCTATACTCGTGCCGCATGAAGCTATTGCTGGCAGACAGGGAGGCAAAAAGGAAAAGCATGACCCAGCGCCGATGATAGAGTTTAGTTTTAGCCTTGGGCATGAGCTGGGTCAAGTCACCGTTAATAGTCTGAATATCCAAACAAGAGCCAATGGAGATGCCGAACGGTCCGGGGCTCCACTGAAGAGAAGCAAGACCAGGAGCGATGTCCTCAACTGCCTTGGACCTCCGTTCTTTTTCGCCGCGTTGGGGATTTGCACGGTTGTCCTTCAAGTTATTGTTCCGTGGCATTTTGAGCTGTCCAAAAGCGAAGCTGGAGGATTGGAAGAGGAGCAAAGAGGAAGCCTGAGCGTAGTCGCAGCGGCGTGGTCCGAGCTGCTCTTCCAGGGAAGTAACAAAAGGCTGATGTTACATTCCCATGTGATGCCACTGAGACTCCACTCTGACTCTGAGATCCACTGATTATAATCTGCAGCAGCGTGAGGTGTTAATAAAGAAGAAAGTACTGAACGAGTGAACGTTAATGTGTGTCAGGTGAAATGCTGACTTAATAAGACGGTGAGACACTAGTTTGGGTTCGTGGTGGTCGATAAGTCTAGAAAATTAGGACAAATGTTGGAAGTCAATGATGATGTCAATATGTAGTGAAACTTCCCTCTCTTTGGCTTTGTTTTGTTTTCGAAATACTTTGTTTTATAGCCTAATAAAAGAGCAATGTGTCATGATGACCGTGTTTATGATCATGAATGAAACTTTCCCTTAGAATGACACACTTTAACATTAATCGCATGAGTGGACTTGGTTGATACTTGGTTCTGAGTCGTTCAACAGTGACATATTAAAGCATTAAGCAGTAACAGGGGACATTTTGTGCCACATTTTATCTTAATTCTAGATACAGTAAATAATAGGAGAGCACATAGTGACAACATGGAAGTACATTTACCATATTAAATACCACTGTTTCTAAAAAGTACAAACAAAAAATGTTTCCACCATAAAAGGCGTAGAATGTGTCATGATTGACCAAATAATTGAATGATGCTAAATTGTTAAAGAAAAAGAAATAGGAACTGTGCTCATTAGTTTTGTTTATTGCAGTTTACTTTCTTCTATTGTTGTATCTATCTTTTAAGTTATGCTTCAAATAGAACCAGCAAGGGCTTAATTTTGAAGGGTTTTTATCCTAGTAACAGGGTGGACATCTCTGGGACACTTTAATTTAAAATGAAAAACGTTTTGATACATAAAACATAACATTAGGTGAGGAATATTATGTTAATGACTATGCAATACCAGGGAAATTAGTATGGTTTTTTTACTTTAATAAGTTATATTTCTAACTGAACTGGCTCAAACATGAATGGGGACATGCATGCATCTTACATCCTCTGAAATCATTATTTAAGAGGGTATTTAAAAGTAAGTACTTCTGTTCATGTGTTATAGTTATAGTAGGAGTTTGAGTAAATCAAATATACCAGTCGTCTTTTCTAAGGACCATTCAAGAGTACACACCTCTCAAATGCTATAGAATATACATTGATCCCAGGCAGGTGACAACACACAGCATGTTGAATAATATAGTTTAAACCAGAGAAAGCTCGTGCGTAATTACGCAGACGCGCCTCTCGGGCGCACCACGTGACCACGGCTGTCAATGGAGTTACAAATACACTTCCAGGGTAAATAAGTGATGCACTGGATGGATATTTAACATGCCCCACTGACACCCCCTGTTACCTGGTTCCCAAACACCCCGATGGAGCAGGCGGTGGACACCTCCTCCGACCCGAACCACACGGACGCGATCCTGGAGGGCATCCCCAGAATGAACACCTGGGCCAGGGAGCAGCAGAACTGTCCGAAGAAGGTGACCGCGAACAGGTCGGGCTTGGCGCTCAGGACCTTCACCCAGGTCCCGGCACAGTTCAGGGCCGTGGCCGCGAGCGCCACGACCCGCAGGCCCTTCTTGTCCAGGAGCCAGGCGACGGGGAAGATGAAGGGGATGTATGTGAGCATGTAGATCATGGACATCCAGTCTATCGTGAAGGCGTCCACGCTGTAGAAGTGCATGAAGATGTTGTTGATGATGCCGTACTGGATCCATTGGAAGGAGTTGCAGAGGGAGTAGCTGCTGAAGAGGAAGACTATGAGCCAGCGCCGCTTGTACAGCCGCGTCTGGGGCCCCTGGTCCCGCCGCTGCTCCGCGTCCTGGAGACACGCCACTTCTGCCTCTTTGGGACGGTCCTCTTCATTCTTGGCGCCGTTCACTTTGGTGTCCGCATGCGCCTCCTTTTCACTCATAATCCCGTCACGCCGCGTCTTCTTCTTCTTCTCTGGATCAACACGTTTGCGCCACAGTTGCGGTGGGAACTTTAGAACGCATTAGCGCGCGTGGACGCAGTCGCCTCCTCTTATTGAACCGCTCGCGCGCGCTGGACTTCAAACGCGTCTGATGGTGTTTTAAGTTCCACTTGAAGTTCCCCGCGTGCTCCGGGCCTTCACTCCGCGCGTTCCTGTCCGATCTTTCCGGTCATGAAGCAGAAGTTTGCAGCAACAGTCTTTTTGTGCATTTCTTTGAGCGTCTTTTCTCTGTCTCTCTCTTGCAGATCGTAAGGACACGTGTGCCGCGCTGTCCCGTGTCCCCCCCTAAAGCTCTGGACAAGTCGGGCCAACGGATCGAGGAGGTCCCAGGGCGGAGTTTAAAAGAGGGAACTGCGCCTGCAAGTCTTTCGTAAGCTGCTGTCTGCACACGCGAGACTGCAGGCGTTTTACAGGCGTTTTACAAGCGTTTTACAAGCGTTTTACAGGCGTTTTACAGGCGTTTTACAGGCATGGCAGGGAGAAAAGTGATAGTTTGTGATCAAAAATGTAGTTTGTTTTATGCATGAGCTGGTAACGATATAATATTTTGTCAATGCAACAGGAATGAGTTAGAATATCTGTAAAATGACTCACAAAAGAGCAGAAATATCACCTTTTATACCCTTATCTGAAACACTTTTTTATTTTCATTTTTATATTTAATTAATCAGCTCTTTTTGAAACTTTTTGTCACTCTAAACAATAAAGACTCCAACAAAACATTCACAATATTAGCTATTTTTCGATATCATATCCATTTCGATTTAGAGGTAACATTATGCATCTAAAATGACACTTGTTTGGACATTAAAAAACACACAATTGTAACAGTTTGGGGAGTTTGACGTAAGAATAAGGAAAAAATAAGCCTCCATCATCACTGTAAACATGACTTTTTATTATTATTCGCAGGTTAAATCCATCATGTTCAAGCACAGTACTTATAATTCAACATAATACAATTCGGTGTGATCCCTCATTCGTGTTCCAGCGTAAGAAAAGGGTTTAGGTGTAGTCATCTGGACACTTAAATCTCTTTTTCTCCCACGAACATAACAATAAAAATCTGTAATATAATCAACTATTTAAAAAGGGGGGAAAAAAGTAGGCATTTTGCTGTGCTTATCAACACTGCCCCCTAGAGCCTGCACACAGATAACATCTACAACAGTTGCACTCTTTTTATCGAACGCGCGCAGAGGAGCCCACCCCGTCTACTACTGGGGACTAGAAAGTACACGTGAAAGTACACAAGATCGGGCGCGAGGCTTCACATTCAATAAATAGGCAATAACGCATCTTCTCGTACAGTAACTTCAAAACGTCAGCGCTCCCCGGCTTCGGTCGCGTCTCAACCTTTGTACATTCTGCTCGTCGAAAACAATCAAATCTGTCAGTGGCTCCTGAGCAAAAAATACAACAACAACACATAAAAATGACACAAACTAGACAGCGTTAGAAAAAGTTGTGCGACACTAGTGAATCGCTTACAAAAATACTCTCTTCATACAATAAATGTCTCGCATCTCCCTTTGTAAACATAAGACTGGCGCCCGCTCGATACAATCACGGATCAATGACACGGATAAGCAGAACACATTTGCGTTTCACCCGGTTACAGTTTGCGTGTGTGTGTCTGGCGCTTGTCGCTCCGCTGAGGTCATCTGTTGGGGGTGGTCGGAGTGGGAAGGTCAGTGCTGGTAGTGTGAGACGGCGATGTGCTGGTGGTAGGAGCCGTGGTGGGCGGGGTAGATGAGGTCCGGGGTGGTGGGGGTCAGGCCCGTGCACAGCGGCTCGTGGCTGCTCAGCACGGACGACAGGTACTTGGCCTCTTCGGTCAGCTGCTTCACCTCCTTCCTCAGCGCGTCGTTTTCCTTCTCCAAGTTCTCGCTCTCCTGGAAGAAAGTTGAGGGAGAGGAGAGGATTAGGGTTATCGCGATGTCAGCGGTACGATTATTGGGAGAAAAAACATCACGATTTAACGATTATTCGCGATTGTTGAGACTGTGTGACGAAACGATGGGGAAATCTATCATTTTCATTCATTCCCGTGGTCTGACGTGTTACTGTTTCTCAGGTTTGTGACTGGCTTTACAAAACTGAACGTTCTGAAAGACAAAATAAAATGTGACAAAAACAGACCCTTTTTCATAGTTTTGGCCGGGGTGCGACTTATACTCCAGAGCGACTTATACAGTATGTGATATTATTCATTATTTTCACATTGGCAACCACAAGAGGGCGCTCTAGGCTCTAAGAATCTGCACTTCCTCGACCTCCGGAGTTTGTGGAGTTGTTTAGAAGTGACACAGAGGAGGAAGAATTCAATGGATTTAGTGATTTGGGGTAAAACTGATGCTTTGGTAAACTTGTTAGCATGTTCTTTATGCTATAGTTATCTGAATAACTGTTAATATGTTACATTAACATACCAAACACTTACGACAGTTCTGTCTGTGCCTCATGTAGCTGAAGGTGTTAGCGTTAGCATACGTACACCTATTCACCATGTTTTCTCATCTGTTATTATTTGAAGTTGCATTTCAAGATGAAATGTCTGTTCTTGGTCCTGGATCAAATAAATTTCCCCCAAAAAATGCGAATTATACTCCGGTGCGACTTATGTATGTTTTTTTTCTTCTCTATTATGCCTTTTTTGGCTGGTGCGACTTATAATCTGGAAAATACGGTATTTGTTAGGCTGTATATTGAATAAAAATACATAATTTTGCCTTACGATTACATTGTGACCTGAATAATTATGATTAACCTAATATTCTTGATATCCCTTGTTAGGAATTACATTTTATTTTTATTATATATATATATATATATTTTTAACAATATAGAGCAAGTGAGTGCAAAAGTTTTTCCTCAAGGGTATGAAAGCTAAGTATACAGCTACAGACCATGTGAACCATTCAGATTCAAAGTATCTGAAATGTTAAAGATCCAGCAAGCTTAATATCAGGTCTGTCTCACGCCAACAAGTTAGTTAGTGAGTGTATAACGGTTGAAGAAGCCTGAGGGCCAAGAAAAATTGGTCTGAGGGCCAGATTTGTCCTGTCCAATGTGCAAATCTGAGCGCTTCAGAAAGACTTTTGTCCAATGTTTAATGCTGACTAAATGTTTATTGCACTTTTCTGTTTTTTGACTGTTTGGATGAATTAATGTAAAGTAAGATAATAAAGGGGAATTTATGAACACTGACAGTGTGGAGTGACTAAAACAGGCCAGGAAAACAGAAAGAAACTGAACATCTGATAACAAAATCTGACGTGTGATATATTTCTGCAGAAAAAAATCACGATAAACAATGATTGAAACTACCCTAAAATAGAATAATCCTTGTAAACCTTTTTCCAAATGTACAATATCATCAGAAAACATGAGCTGCAATAAATAAACAGGACAATCAAACCCTGAAGTACTTAGTGTCTGTAGTGAGCTCTGTAAGTTCAACTCTCTGCAGCTAAAATCTTATTGTATACAAAAAAAAATAACATGAAATTTGTCACAAGTGCAACAAGAATGTACACCAGATAAATATTGAGCCCTAAAATACATTGTTCAGTCTTTCATTTGCTGATATATAGTAATTATCGATGGTCTAAACGTTCGTAAACTCAAATGCGGCGAACGTCTCTTCACAATAATCATTAATATCGCGGGGTTCTGTCACACGATTAGCACCTGTGAACGCGTCTTCGTGTTCTTCCCCACCTTTTCTTTTTGAAACAATCTCTTTGCAAACATTCCACTGTCTCGGGCGACGCAAAGGTCACAACACTCCGCGAAACAGACGGGCCTTTACGGTCACAGAGGCTCTGGGTAAACCCCAAGCGCTCGTGCGTCACTCGGCCAAACGCAGCCCACTTGCTCGCCGCGCGTTTACAAGAAGTGACTGCCGCATTTCTCCCCTCGCTCGGCCCACGGCGCACAACTCGAGCCCTCACCAGAAAACTACTACTGAGGAAACAGGAAGCCGGTCTGGTGCCACCGCAAGGGAAGACAAAAAAAAAGAAAGCCTTCCTGTTTATCGCGCAGCACGATTAGAGCAAAGCCGCAGTGTGATGACTTTAAAGCGCGGCACGGGAAGACGTCTTGTGTACTTCCCACCGCACTCGGCGTTTTCACGTCGATCTTACCGAGCTACGAGGAACAGCAGCTCTGAAGGAAACGCACCGACGAAACTAAATCAGGCCACAGTCAATGCGTTACAGGCATTTTAATAAGCAGCTGTGCCGATATCTGAACAAAGTGCTAGTTGATGCATTGTAAAAGTTGTAGTCATCATCGCCTCGCTGCGTCTCTGGCGTGCCGAGGAGGGATGCCCACACGTGCTAATTTATTCCTGTAGCTCACTGACTTCGACCGGCATCCAAGTGACAGCAGAAGCCATGACACATTGCCACATGGTCAGGTAGCGCAGAGTAATTATAGTGCGGTCCTATTCCGAGTGGTTTGACGGTTGTAACGTAATGTATTTAAAGTGGTGGCGCGTTTTGTTGTTGTTCTTCTTCTTACCAAATGTAGGCTGTCTGCTTTCTGAGTTTGTCTCATCCTGCTTTTCTGCGCAGCAATTCGGTTCTTCTCTCGCCGCATCACTTTTTTAACGTCATCCGAGGAGCCCTGGAGCGACAAACAACAAACAAAAAAAGAGCTTTATTTAGACGGTTGCATTTTGGTTGGTCGTTTCGTGACAGGTGCACGTTCGCATCACCTCAGTTTTACATGGAAGGGCCGGGTCAGGGAGTGGTTGAGTCACGGCTTATAACGAACCTATCGCTTCCTAACCGTTTGATTATGGTACAGTAATAAGTAATCCATTCGACAATGCTGTGTCGGTTATGTGCATCGAAGACAAATATGGAGGTCAAAGGGAAACTGCAGCAAGACAAAAAAGCGCCCTAAATGAATGAAGTTAGGAGAAACTGTAATGTAATCTTGAGCGGCGGAGTCATTACTGTACGCACGTGCAAGTCCGACACACTGTGTTCCTGACACTTGCCCAGTCATTCACAGTTTGCCCCCTCAAAAGAGACAATAGCTTCGCTCTGGCTCGGCGTGAGATCAATCGTGCAACTCACAAAAGACTACACATTGGGGTTGAATAATAACTACGGCCCATGTAAGCATTTAAAAACGCTCGCTAACGTGTGAAAAGTAATGGAAATGTACAACCGAATGTGTGCGTGTTGAAGTGAAAACAGTACATCAAATGCGTGTTGAAATAGTGGACAGCACGGACTCACCGCTCGACTTGCAGGTGATGGAGACTTGTAGCTTGTGTCGTTGCTATCGGAGCCCTGTGCCATCGCCAACCTGCCCGCAAGCGCTCGGTCGTTCCTCGCACTTCTGCTTTGTGCCCGTGTGTGAGAGAGAAAGTAAAGCCCTGAAGGTTTTGCCTGGGCTCACCACATGAATGACTCTCTTAAGTCTCCTCTCTGTCTTTCTGCGCCTCCTCCTCCTCCTCTCTCGCTCTCGCTCTCATGCTACCTATCTCTCTCCATCTGTCTGCGTTTGCCAAATAAGTTTTGATGCAACTTCTGGTAAAAGGAAAGAAGAAAAAAAAGACTTGCGTTACCTTGGAAGTCACATGTTTAGTGGAAAGTCTGTAATCTGGCAAATTCTGCTGAAATAACGCATTGGTTAACAGGTATTGTGAGGGCTTGTTAGTAAAAAGTTATCTTCATTTAATTTCATCATTTTGACCGAGTAACTTGGGGATTCCCTCTTCCTCTTTCTCAACTCGAGTCAAGTCAAGTATGTTTCGGCCTAATCCCCGAGAGACAAGTTGCCATCCCAAAACTCCACATATTCAACATCACTGTTTAGAAACGCTTACGGTAATTTCCAGAAAGCGTAGTAGGTTTTTCAGTTTGGCAACAAAAACAAAAAAAATGTTTTTAATTTCGAAAAAAAATCCCACGCTTTCAGCTATTTAGAAGACTACATCTGATTTTAGAGCTCGTAGAGTTTGTTTGTCCCCATCGCGAGGTAGCATTTGGTGTTGCAAGATTATCGCATAAAAAAAAAATAAAAAAAATGGACCAAAACAGCTTTGCTTGGCTGAACAACCCACCCACACAAAAACATGTTCTTCCATTGCAGGAATTTTGAAAGGCAAGGGCAGGCGGTTCTAAGACTTGGCATTTACCAGCGTCCAAAGCGAGTTGATACTGTAAAGAGAGCGACGGAGAGAGAGAGAGCGCTGGAGATAAAAGACACGACAAAACAAAAGAAAGAAAACGGTCACAAATAAAGTGTTGCTATATTATTCTTCTGGTGGATCACTTGGCATAAACATAAGTGAGTAAGTATGTTCCCCTGATACTGCTGCTGTGGGCCAAGCAGTGACACAGCTTTCACTTTTCAGGTCCCAATGTTTAGTCCAGGCAAATCCATCAAAAGGACTTTAATGTTTATGGAGAAATTAAATCAAACTGCGCGTGAGTTCTCAACTTGTGACTGGATCTCTGTGGTGGAAGGTAACGTAACTAAATAAAAAAGTAAAAGTACTGTATTGTACCATTTTTAGTGATCTGTACTTTGTAAAGTAAATTTGACAGGGGAAACTGTTTCATGACATTTCAGTCCAAACTGAACAGAAATAGGCTCTAAAATTGAGCAGGAAAGTTGCTGCTAATGACCAAAAAATCTGGACAATCAAGATTACAATTTGACGCGTTAATAATTCTTAAAATCTGTGTGAATTAATTCTGAACATGCATGTAATAGTGTACCTTTACACTTACAGTACATTTTGTATATGATAATAAGTCTTCTTCCACCACTGCTGATCTACATGAGCTTGGAGCCTGACGCACATCTGCTGAATCCCAGAGGCTGTCACAACCTATGAACACACCAAAAACAAAAACAAGGCCATCAGTCTTCAGATTCACAGTGGTGTCTGGTGAGGTTGTACCAGTCTCTCCCAGCACCAAAGTAACATCTCTGACATGTTAGTGATATGAAACATCTTGTGGGGGCAGCATAATATTCAAATAACACCACATACTGAACTCTCTTTAAACAATCTATGAACTAACAAGTAAGCATGAATTAACATTATTGACTACATTTACTGTATATTAGCATTAGGTTCAGAAGCCCCTTATGACGAGTGCTACAGCAAGGCCAGTTACGTCGCCAGGATTGGCGGTAGCGGGCCCCCATCCTAGAGCTAGGCCTGGGGTAGGTGCTCGACGGCGAGCGTCTGGTGGCTGGGCCTTTCCCCACGAGGCCTGGCAGGGCGCAGCCCGAACGAGTAACGTGGGGCCATCCTCTCGTGGACCCACCATCTGCAGGAGGATCCGTAAGGGGCCGGTGCAGAGATATTTAGGCGATAGTCGACGGCAGGGGACTCGACGACCAGATCTCCGGACACTTAAGCTAACTCTGGGGACATGGAACATCACCTTGCTGGGGGAAAGAGCCTGAGCTTGTGCGGGAGGTTGAGCGATACCGACTAGATATAGTCGGCCTCACCTCCACGCACATTTCGGGCTCTGGAACCCATCTCCTCGAGAGGAGCTGGACACTCGGGCTGGTGTGGGCTTGCTTAAAGCCCAACAGCTCAGCCGCTACGTGTTGGAGTTCACCCCAGTGAACGTTGCATCCCTACGCCTTCGTAGGTCTTTCCAGTCACTGGACAGTGCACTGACCGGGGACGTCGTTCTACTGGGGGACTTCTACGCCCACGTGGGCAATGACAGTGACAACTGGGGAGGTGATCGCGAAGAAAGAACTCCCCGATTCTGAACCCAAGCAGTGTTTAGGTATTGGTAAAAAAAGTGTCTTGCACCGCCTATCCATAATAAAAATCATGTTCAAGCACAAGGGTGTCCGACAGTGCACGTGACACTAGGACACCCTAGGCCGGATCAATGATCAACTTTGTGGTTGTGTGATCTGACCTCCGGACGGGAGCGCTTCTCCCATATCCCGGGGGAGGCTGGGGACAATGAGGGCCATGTTCTCGACATCGATTGTCAATAAGGGTAAGTAAGGGATGCCATCAGGCTGAAGAAGGAGGCCTATCTGACTGACAGAGGACTCGGAGGCTGACTCGTCCATGACTAAAGCTGAAGTCACTGAGGTTGGTGGCAGGACTACGGGGGGGATGAGATCTGCTCTTAGTACCTTAAGTCTCTGGATGTTGCAGGACTGTCCTGGTTGACACGTCTCTGCAACATCGCATGGCAGTCAGGGACAGTACGTCTGGACTGGCAGACCAGGGTGGTCCCTCTGTTCAAGAAGGGAGACCGGGGGGAGTGTCTATTCCAGGGAACTGGAGAGGAGAAAACGATTGATAGTCGAACCTCGGATTCAGGAGGAGCAGAGAGGTTTTCGTCCAAGGTTCATGGTAGTTTGCTCAACCAGTCCACATGTATTTGTGGATCTGGGGAAGGCTTTTGACCATGTCCCTCTGGGTGTCCTTTGCGTGGTGCTCCGGGAGTACAAGGTCGGGGGCCCTTTACTCAGGGCTGTCCAGTCCCTGTATGACCGGAGCAGGAGCTGTGTTTGCATTGCCGGCAGTAAGTCAGACCTGTTCCCAGTGCATGTTGGACTCCGCCAGGGCTGCCCTTTGTCACCGGTTCTGTTCTTAGTTTTTATGGACAGAATTTTTAGGTGCAGTCAAGGGTCGGAGGGTGTCCGGTTAACAGGAGCTCGGCTGTTTGCAGACGATGTTGTCCTGATGGCTCCATCAAACCCGGACCGGCAACATGCACTGGGACGGTTTGCAGCAAATCCGTTCCAAATCCGAGGCCATGGTTCTCAACAGAAAAAAGGTGGCTTGCCCTCTCCAGGTGGGTGGGGTGTCCTTGCCCCAAGGGGAGGAGTTCAAGTATCTCGGGGTCTTGTTCACGAGTGAGGGAAGGATGGAGCGTGAGATCGACAGGCAGATCGGTGCAACGGCTGCAGTGATGCAGTCGCTGCATCGGACCGTTGTGGTGAAGAAAGAGCTGAGTCGAAAGGCAAAGCTCTCGATTTACCGATCGGTCTACGTTCCTCCCCTCACCTATGGTCATGAG
The DNA here is from genome assembly GCF_026437365.1 of Eucyclogobius newberryi. NCBI lineage: Eukaryota > Metazoa > Chordata > Actinopteri > Gobiiformes > Gobiidae > Eucyclogobius > Eucyclogobius newberryi. The sequence goes on along the minus strand of NW_027315723.1, from coordinate 27,481,433 downwards.
CTTTGGGTAATGACCAAAAGGACAAGATTGCGGATACAAGCGGTCAAAATGATTTTCCTCCACAGGATGGCTGGGCACTCCCTTAGAGCTCAGTCACACTGGAGGTTCTCGGAGTAGAGCCGCTGCTCCTCCACGTCGAGAGGAGCCAGCTGAGGTGGCTCGGGCATCTGTTGCGGATGCCTCCGGGGCGTATCCCACTGTAAGAGGCCCCGGGGAAGACCCAGGACACGCTGGAGAGACACCTCGAGATCCCCCCGAAGGAGTTAGAGGAAGTGTCTGGGGAGGGGGAAGTCTGGGAGTCCCTGCTTAGACTGCTGCCCCCGCGACCCAGCCCATATGGATGGATGTATTAGCTTAAGTATTAATGAATGGATGTATTAGCTTAAGTATTAATCTAAGCTAATACACATAAGTATTAGCTTGAATACAAAAGCACTTTTATTAACATTTAGATTTCCTCAGGTGAAGTATTTACATGGTAACTAAAATATAGCAGCAAGTGGAGCTCCAAATTTTTTAAGGCAACCGGAACTAGCCGGTTGGTTTTGTGAAAAGGGCCAAGTTCATCCACTCATCGTGCTATTTATGGTCTATGGTTCATCCATGTTAAAGTTACACCCCCAGTTAGTACACCACATCCTGACACTCACATCTGTATTTTTGTATGTATAAAATGTAAACTGTGTGAATGCGTGTACGGTGCTGTAGAGTGTGGTACAAGGAGACAAACTTACAAACTGCAAAAATGGTAAGATTGGGTTTGCAGAAGAGGCAGAACAATTGCCAGGTAAGAGTTGAGAGGAGCATCGGTATATGACTTATATGACACTGCAATATCTATGGTCACCTATGCAATGCAAAACATCATACTTTAATCTCTATCTTAATGTAAAGTTGTAAATTTAATGTGATGTTTTATAGCTGGGATTTATTGCAGTCGTCAAATACAGAGTTAGTTCATGTAACTTCTAAGGACCTTCAGAGGACTGTTTATATTTGACTAAGTAAGGCCAACAAAACAAAACTAAAGAGATTAGAACATCTAATAAATATATAGATTATATATAGATTATGACAATGTGTACATGTGTTATTTTTCTATTAGTCCACAGAGAGGTGCTGTAGTGCTGCTGAGCCAGGTGTAGGAGGGGTCGAAATTGGCACATTTATATAAAATATTGACCCAGTTGTCATGTGTATTTTAATCACTATGAAATAAAATGGAAGATTTAACAATGTAATAGGCCAATGGATTGATTGATTGATTGATTGAATCATAGGCCTGTGGTGGCCTATGATCCCTTCTCTTCAATCTCTCACTCTTTGGCCTATGGCCTAAACATCCCATAAGAACATGAACACAAAGTTCAAATTAATATAAGTTTTGAGTGTAAACATGTTTGTAATTCAACTTTTTATTGTGTTTATGGAAAATTATGTCAAGAGGTCATACTCACTTTGTCAAAGAACATAATTTTAAACGTATCCTAAATGGGAATAAACACTTCGCTGCCAAAATCTCATAGGCTTTTAGGTGCCTTGGACCTTTAATGACTGCATTTTGCACCAGTCCACACCTTTGTTAGTTTGTTTGTTTGTTTGTTAAAATTACTCTTTAAACGTTTTGAACATAAGTTTTCTCACCTGGTTCTAGCGTGACCTCTGCAACCTCAAAACTTTAGCCCGTGTCAAACTCCTCTTTGTGCTATGATCAAAACATGATAAATTAACAAAATATTTAGCTTTATGATAATTATGTAGGCTTTGAATTGATGGCTAAAGTAATGAGTATTGCTTGTTAAATACCCATGTCAGGCCATACAATTTTAAATGAAGTGTATGCATGTCAAACTTACATAGTGAATGGGGTAAAACAGAACTAAGGGAGAGTTGTTTGGACTGTCAGCCTCTCACCTGGTTCCTCTTCCATCAGAGTACATCTGTGTATCTGTATCTCTCACTCTTTGTGCATCAAAAAATACATATTGCATTATGCAGCATTGGATTCACATTCATTCATTCTTCTTCCTGTTTTTTCCCTTAGCTGGGTTGATTTGTTTTTTAAACCTAATAAAAGATGATGTTAATGTTACTGTCATGGTGACCAATGAATGTTATACATAGGACTAAAATAAAAAGGCAATTATATATATTTCTTACAAAAACTATTCAAAAGAAAAGCTTAAAAAGAACTGATGGATTAGAAGCAATGATCACGCTGCAATGTGTCAGACATGCGCTGATACTGGTGACGTTGAATAAAGTGAACAAGACACGCACAGCTTAAACACCGAGGAGCTCGTGGCGGTTCTTAAGTTTGTGAGAGTTATAATTAGTTGACTGGACTGGCTAAACGACAGGGAATACCTACCGTGACGTGAATAAACGATCAAGTGTGTGAGAGCGCGCTCGTGTCTGCGCCTCTCGGGCCATATGTGGGCCAAAGGGACACCACCGGGACCGCCCCTTGGAGCGCCCCTTGGAGCGCCCCTTGGAGCGCCCTGCGCACGAGCTTGGTGTTGGACCGTACCAACTGCGGGGGATATTTTTGTATTATTTTTCATATATTTGTTCATTTGTTTGTTATTTGAGTACCATGGATCTATTATATTATCGGTGAGTAGGTATTACTCGTTTCACGTTTATAGCTAAATAAGTTTGGGGCTTTTCTAAAAACGCTCAAGCCCCCAAGCCGACCCCCACTCCGCAGAAGCTTTAAAACCTGCCAGGAAACGCACGTAAGTCCGACTGTAAATATGAAGCTGGACCTACAGCCCAACCTTCAGCTTCTCAGGGTGTCATCACTGTTGTGGGCCTTGTCAGTAGAGGATCCTGTCCCACCAAAGGACATCAACCAGGCTCTAGGGGAGTCAAACAAAATATAGAATAAATAAAAACTGATTTGTTAATACCATACCCTTGTGTTAATTACACTAAAGTGGAGGCATTGCTACACGTGTTTGTGTTCAGAATTCTGTTCTATGGTACAAGATTGTATATTCAAGTGTTTTGAGTTCCACCATTGAGCCAGCCCATATTTTATAACTCGGAAAGTTGTTTAAAAGACAAGACAGTTTGAGAACTTGACATGTTTTTAATCTCTTTAAGACAAGACAATAACTTGCTCATGGAAACACATTAAAAATCAGCCTGTTAGAATAAAACAATAAAGAACTTTCAGAGTCGTTGTCGTCATATATAAAAAAGATATAGTTGTAGTCATCTGGACAGTTTTTAGAAAAATAAAATGTTTCGACTCATCTAAGAGTCATTCTCAATCCTCTTGGATGAGTCATTCTCAATCTGCAGAACGTCTTCGTTTTTCTAAAAACAGTGTCCAGATGACTCTACAATGGAACCCTGCCTGGACGAATGCAGGATTACACCGTCTCAGAGGAGTCCATCTCTTCAGTTTCTGGGGATTAACTGAAAAGGAAAGAGACGTTAGTGCGTAGAGTAAAAAGTGTTGAACTCAAGTGTCACATGAGTCTACCTGGACTGAGCTTTGGTCCACTTTAGTGCGTGTCTTGGTGGTACAGATGTGGAAGGATGGTAGAACGAACACCCCACTCGTTTACACTGTGCAGCAAAGCGGCAGGGCTGTCGAGGAGTAAAGAGGTTTTAGTATTAGTATTTACCATCAACAACAGCGTACATTATCATAATCCCAACTGTACCTTTGGATGATAAAATGGACAGTCCATTTTGGTGCAGTCTGGGAAAAAGCGACACACAGAAGTAGTCTGCACTGGTGGCACTGGGAGAATATATAATTTAGTTAAGACTAACACTGTGGGAAAACACATAATAAACCACACTCCAAAACGTGTGATAAAAGCTGTGTTAATGAACCTGGTCTTTGAGGAGGATTGGCTGTACTTCTTCGGCTGACGTGCGTGAAAGGACAGTCTGGCTTTGTGCATCTGGCGTCATATTTACAATTTGGATGGATGAAAAGGCATTTATCTCCAAATTTACAGCTGGGAAAGGTCCTACAGAAAAATTAAGACATGAAAAATGAACATGATTCATGTAGATATTGCAACAGATCTGGTTGACACTTACTTGCACTTTGTCGTAGGGTGGTGGTATGGACAGTCGTCTCCGCTTTTGCAGGCCGGCCAGAACTTGCAGCGTTCCGAAACCTTTTGTCTTTTCACTGGGACGTCCTCGGTTTCCATATCTTCATAATCCATCATTTCATCTTACAAGAAAACATGAAAAGACATGTTAGTTGACAAGAACATATTGCGAAGGACAGTGGCTATGGAATCCTACGATGGCTACGAAGTCTCCTTCCACTGGTCGTCATGGTTACCCAAAATGTTTAGTGGGACAGAACAAATAATCAGTCAAGTTGCAGTTTGTGGAGCAAAAGTGAAAAAAACAAAAGTTGTAAACTAGACAGCGTGCAATGGCAACAACAAGCCATTCTACATAACCGAGGGACACGGAAAGTAACTCCGAGAATCAAACATAGATGATCTAAAAAACAAACTTTGAATGACAAAAATATGACAAAAGATGCGACATAGGTGACAAAAAACGGGTCGGTACGAGTTAATAAAATTCAAGAAAGAAAGCACTACGATAACCAACAGTGACCATGTTATTAATACAGGAAGTAGAGCAGAGTTCTAAAATTGAATCCGCCCCAAAGCCACATTACACACAACTGACACAATTTTCAATCAATTGGCAAATCAATTAACAAAATAAAAGGTGTTATTGGGGATAACCTTTTACAGCAACGCTTTGATTTGAGCTGAAATAAAGTAACTCTTCATAGACAGTTGTGAAATTACATCCATGTTACCTAGCAACCTCACTGTAAATATAATATTGAGATTAATGCTGTGCCGGCAGTTCCTGTACAGGCCTTACAAACACTTGAGTCATTTGGAGGAAAGGGAGAATCCCTGGGTGAGCTCAGTGCTTACGACATGGAAGAAGCTTATCAAAACATAAATTAAACCAAGATGTTAAAATCATAAACTGGTTGGCTTATGACCAAGGTTTTAAGGCAAATGGCACCAACCAGAGATTTATAAATATGGATGACAAAAAGCATACAAGTTTTTTTCTACCAGATTGTAAAAGAAAAACAAAGCTTTGATATGTTGAAGGAATCCTTTGGCTTGGAGAACCAAGACTTTTAGGTATTTACAAGGAGTTATTATACTCAAGAAATAAAACAAAGTAATGATAAGTAATGATGATTATAACCATTGGACTGAAATCCGTATTAAGGCATATAAATCAGAACTTCCAATGGGAATACATAAAATATAGCCGCAAGCGGCAATGATCGGCCCTCGCCACGCCGCCGCCACGCCGCAAGAGGAGGGGGCGCTAACGCGCCCCAATTGTCCTTTTATTACATCTACTGCTGAATCTGTGACGCTGTCACATCTTCTCCCCTTTGTTTTACCATCAAAAAGCTATTTTATTTTGAATTCTTGGCAAAATGTGCGGCTTTGCCGCACAGACACCGTGACTCTTAGAATAAAAATGTGGATAACTTTTGATGGTCCACCCCTGAAGATGAGTCTCACCAAATTTCAGGTTAATATGTCTAACACCCTAAGAGGAGTTTGTGAAAGTCTAAAGTGTTCCATCCAGGCAAAGTGGCTGTTGTTTTAGTAAGATTTTATATAATAATTTATTAAAACAAGTCAGGCTGTCAGGGGCCAGGGGGGCCCTCTATCTAAAAAAGTTTGGGGCCACCCAGCAATTTCAGGGGCCCACAAGCACACGTTGCATCATAAGAACAAGATACAACAAGTTGTTTTAAACCTTGTTCCTAGCATGTAAAACAATTTAAAGTACTTTTATCTGTTATTTGAAGAGCACAAATACTGAATTCCTATAAACCAGAGATCATGATCTTTAATACTGTTTAATTTAATATAATAATGTTTCTTAGATACAAAATAAATACTGTTTACAGCATTTGACACAAGGAGATCTTGTGGAATATATAAAATCACAGCCTACAAAATAAACTACTAACATATATACATTGCCCCGATGCTAACAACTCCAAAGGGGGCGGGGCCCTTGGATACTGCCACATTGACATTGTCCCTAATGTGCAAACTACAGCTTTTGTTGCAAACAACTTGACTGAAAGACGGAATAGTGGACTGAGTAGAGATTGACGGCCGCCAACCTAGATATCATTTTTGGCACAAAATAAGACCGGGCCTTTCCGAGTACATCCGAACACAACCGAACGCAGCGGCCAATCAGATGGCCTCTTTCATCAAAATTAGACCACAGACACCGCTCGGCCAATGAGAAGCGAGAATACTGCGAAGTGGCATGTCTGTCAAAACGAAACTTAAGCGATGAAGATGCCCCAAATATGGCCAAATTACTAGTTAAATCTTGATTTTTTTCGAGGAATTTCAATACAGGGGCACGGCGGGCCCCCTCCTACTTCAAACCCGGGGCCCGCCGGCAATTTGAGGGCTTACGGGCCCCGGGTCCCCGTCTATTTCCCAGCCTGCAAGTTTGTCATCATATGCACATCGTGTCCAAGTGACAGCAGAATAGTGAAATGAGAATTTTCTAATGGCAAAAAGGCTGGCAATAATATATTTTGCTAAATTACCGTCAAGCGTTGGGTTTTTCTGCAGTCTCTGAAGGATGCTGACTTGACTGGAGCACTCAATGACTCCGTCCCTTGGAGGAGGTCTAACATCGTCCATGTCCATTTCCAAACCTGTGTAGTTTCCCCCTGGGCTGGGCACACCATCAAGTGTAACTATAAACTTTGGACTCATAGATTCCACCGCATCCTTACTGTAAAAAGACAGCCATTTTAATCAAGTACGGCATGAAACAATATGTTCTTATAACCCACTGTAAGGTACGATACCTGGACTGGACAGTGCGAGGCGTGGCTGAGGAGGCATCCTGTGTCCTGGCTGACAGCTCTTCTAGTTGTGGTTTACTCATTATAAAAGAACGAGTATCAGGAACTCCAGCTACTTCCAGAGCTATAGATAATTTGACATATCACCACATGGTTTTATATGAAGCATACACAGAAAATCTCACCTTGTGCCTGTACTTCATTGCGCTCTCTTGAATCCATTTGTAGACGTGATGCTAAGGATTTGGCGGGAGCTGCAGAAACAAGTTTATTCAGAAATAAACATGAAACACTGTTTGAACAATAACAGTTGAGAACACACACCAGTTCTAGACTGAGGTGGTTCTGAGGAGGAGTAAGCTCTGGGGGCCAGACTGTGGAGGTGCTCCTGCACCAACTGAATGGCTGCTGTCATCTCCTCACTGGTGGACAAACGTGTACGAGGGGCAACAGGAACAGTCTGACGCTGTGGGACTGTTCAAACAAATACAAAGTATGAGAAGAGGACAACATTATTACAGTAATATCTACACTACGTGGCAACATACTTGGTGTGTATGCTGTGGTTTTTGTGATGGAATCCTGTGCTTCGGATATGGCCTTGAGGATTAGATTCCTGTTAGCTTGTTTAGCTGGCGGTAGTGTAGGTCTGAAAAACAAATTTATCAACAATAAACAAAGTTTATCATAGAAGAGGCAAACATGTGAAAAGATGACTGACTTGCGCTCTGTTTTGGAGGGAAGGGACACACGACTGGACAGTCCTCTGCTGCCATAGTGTGGGTCATCATCTTCAACATCATCATCACTCTCCTCATCTGTTCTGCTCACTCGCACCACTGAGCTTGCAACTGGGGCTTTACGTTTCCGGGAGTCCTCTGTCTAAACAAGGACAAGAGTATATATTATAAATTTGACCAACTTATTTATGCAAATAAATATGGACAATTTCACACCTTGCTGACTGTCGTTCTGGATGACCTGCTGCTCCTGCTCTCCACATGTCTGGAGTGTGATTCTGCAGAACTTACTGAGGAGAACTTGCTTTGACCTGGTCTGTAGATTTCAATTGTAGGTCTGCTTGATGAACTGCGTGTGCGACTGGAACTGGTGCCCATTTCCACATGGTTTTCCGAAATCAGGTCATCATCCATGTCGGGTTTAATATCTATAACAGCCTCAGAAGGAACCAACTCCACAAGAGGTTTCACAGCAGATGTAAGCCTTGATGAAGAGCCTCTCCTTACAAAACAGAAAATATGCTTTAGTTTGTGTTGTTTCAGAGTGACCCTTGCATAAATTAGTCTATCTATTTACCTGCTTTCATATGCAGAACTGGATACTCGTGCTTCAGACCGAGAACTGGAAACTGTCAAAGATTTAGATTCCTCTACTCTGCTGCCTTCAGAGGAGCGCCTTTTACCAGCAATCGCACCACTGTCTGACTCCAGCTGATTTTTTGAAGAGCCGGGCTCTGAAATACAGATAAATGCAAAGAAATTGCATGAAACAGTCTATTGCAGGATACCAACACAGCTTGTTATCAATGGGCATAATAAAGTGTAACATATTTAATAGTTTGGAGACTGCACTGAAAAGGCTGACTTACCAACTGAGACAGATCTTAACTTCTCAAGAACACCATGTAACCTACAAGGAAACAGGTCAAGTCAGACACAGAATACAAATGTGCATTACTAAGGTGTCGGTGATAGAATTTAATGAAATTCAAGTATTTTTGACATACCAGGCAGTGAACTTAATAGTGTTGCTTCCCAAAAACAGGGACAAGTCGTCAGCCATCTGTTGGGATGTTTTCTTGTTCGCGACCATCACCATAATGTAGTCAGGAAGCTCTTCATCTATAAACATGGCCCAAAAATATAAAATCAAACTGACTTGAACTTATATACCTTCTTTTCACAACAGTCTATCCTCACCGATATAAGCCCCGAGCTCCTGCAGCTTGCCCTTGATAGCAGCCTGAAAAACAAGTGTAATATGATACAAGTTGGCAGCTGCATAAACCAGAACCAACACACTTATATGAGTCAAGGAGCTGAATAACTTCGTTTAGAGCTGGTCAAAGAATATCATATAAGCTTATACTGTTTTTACTCTGGCTATGAACAAATAACATCTAATACTCTGCAAGCTAAAAACATGCTAACATCGTGCGCCGACTTACACTGGCGTGAAGGCGCATTGAAACGTGCTACTCACTCTTATTTTCTTGCTGATCTCTGTCCCGATCTCCATCTTTCTGATAAAAAATAAAACAAAGCAACTAAGTATTTTATAAATGAATTGTTTCTGTTGTTGCGCCCATAGAACTAAAACATGAACTGGAAGAGGAATCCAAGATGGCGCTGTGACGGTCTCCACGGCAGGTGCTCTGTGCGCATGGGCGCTGCGAGGGCGCGTGTTGCCCAAAACATATTTTCTTCCGCATTACTTCCTGAATCGGGGCTAGCGCCTCCCACCGTGGTGACGACACATCCATGATGCTTTGCGCGACGGGAATGAGCCGACAACAGATCATGGAGCTATTAAATTATCGAAGCAGATCAACAGCATTTTATTTTTAATTTCAGAGTCAGAAAGTGTTTATTACCATTATCAATGAACACAATTCACAAACATAGGAACTTGTCTTGGTGATTTGATGCAACATAAAAAAAATGAACAATGAAAAAGAGAAACACTTTAAAGGTCCCATAACATGCAAAATCGACTTTTCAGAGCTTTTAACCTTCTTACATTGCTATTTGTGCTTCATATATATACCCAGAGTGTTTTTTTGATTGATTCCCGCAGTTTTTAGCTATAGTACAGACTTTATCCTTTCCTCGGATCTGTAAACTGACGGGGTGGATGCAAGACCGCGTCATACCCACAGGCACGCGTCATCATAACCCTAACCCTGTATGACTGGAGCAGGAGCTGTATTTGCAGTTCTGCAGTCCTGTTCCCAGTGCATGTTGGACTCCGCCAGGGCTGCCCTTTGTCACCAGTTCTGTTCATATTTTTTATGGACAGAATTTCTAGACGCAGTCAGGGGTCGGAGGGTGTCCGGTTTGGATCCTGTGGTCCACAGGATCTCATCTCTGCTGTTCGCAGACGATCCTGACGATGCAGACGATGTCCTGATGGATCCATCAAACCCGGACCTGCAGCATGCACTGGAACGGTTTGTAGCCAAGTGTGAAGCGGCTGGGATGAGAATCAGCACCTCCAAATCCGAGGCCATGGTTCTCGACCGGAAAAAGGTGTCTTTCCCTCTCCAGGTGGGTGGGGTGTCCTTGCCCCAAGTGGAGGAGTTCAAGTATCTCGGGGTCTTGTTCACGAGTGAGGGAAGGATGGAGCGTGAGATCGAAAGGCGGATCGGACTGTTGTAGTAAAGAAGGAGCTGAGTCGAAAGACAAAGCTCTTGATTTACCGGTCGGTTTACATTCTGAAGGGTTCAACCTATTACCCTTACAGAGCGTGTTCACGCATCGAGGGGAGAGATGACCATGAGTCGTCCAATTCAAGTCCAGAGAGTTTATTGCTGCCTAACAGAGGGGTCTAATACAGGCGCCTGGGTCTTAGAGTCAGCAGATCAAAAGACATTACATAACTCAGGTACCCAGTACTTATAGTCACAGAATATGATTATGCAATGTGTGCGCGGACGAAGTCCAGGTCACGAAGTCCCCACATGTTCCGGCCTCGCTCGTACAACTTCACAGGATGTTCCAGGGGGACTTTGAAACTGTTTTCCCCGCACAGGTTTTGGGGTTGCTCACGCAACTTGTATTTATCCACCGCTCGCTCTGCTAAATTTCCACTCCGGGCAGAAGAATGAAGCGATAAATGAGCATAAGTAACAAACATAGTAGCAAAATCAATATACTTCAGTTCCTGCCCTCACCTATGGTCATGAGCTTTGGGTAAAGACCAAAAGGACAAGATCGCGGATACAAGCGGTCGAAATGAGTTTCTTCCGCCGGGTGGCTGGGCGCTCCCTTAGAGATAAGGTGAGGAGTTCAGTCACACGAGGGGAGCTCGGAGTAGAGCCGCTGCTCCTCCACGTCGAGAGGAGCCAGCTGAGGTGGCTCGGGCATCTGTTCCGGATGCCTCCTGGGCCCCTCCCTCGGGAGGTGTTTCAGGCATGTCCCACCGGGAAGAGGCCCCGGGAAGACCCAGGACACGCTGGAGAGACTATGTCTCTCGGTTGGCCTGGGAACGCCTCGGGATCCCAGGAAGTGTCTGGGGAGGAAGAAGTCTTGGAGTCCCTGCTTAGGCTGCTGCCCCCGCGACCCGGCCCTGGATAAGCGGAAGAAGATGGATGGAGAAGATGGACCTTGATCATAACCAGTCAACCAGTTTAAGGTTTTAACATCTTAGTCACTTACCCAACTTGATAAGAAGCCCCTTCCTTCCAAACCATATCGTATGCTTTCTCCACATCAAAGAGAACTGGAATAACGTTTTCGCTGTTGGTCTTGGCTATTTGGATTTCAGATTCTAAACATAATACAGAATCCATGGTCCAATAGGTTCTTTTCGCTGTCCTTACAGTTCTTCGCACAACTGCATGAGCTTTCTTGTGTTCAATGAGGGCATCCATTGTGTGGTGATTCTTTAACTTCTTAAATGCCTTATTTCTTGCCTTAATAGCTTTATCACATGCTTCATTCCACCATGGCACATTTTTCTTATGGCCATCACCTTTTCTTTTTGGGAGTGTGTCTTTCGCTGATTGAGTGATGACTATTGCATTATTTAGTTGATCCACCTGAGTCGATTCTCCTTCACGCAAAACCATACGACAGCCATCAGTTTTCCTTTGGAAAGCCTCCCAATCTGCACTTGCCAACTTCCACCTTTGGATCTTTGTCCCTCTGTCCACGCAGCTTTCAATGCAAACTTTAGTGGGATAATGATCACTTCCAAAGGACAAATTATTAAAAACTTCCCAAATGCTAATGCCTGCTATCTCCTGGGCATAAGCGTAAGATATATTGTACTTTCCACATTGTTGTTCACAATATTGTATCTGCCCATCATTTAGACAAACCAACTTTCTTTGCTTGATCAAATCTTCTACCAAAAAGCTATTTTTATCTGTACTTTTACCATCCCGCAAAGTGCTGTGTGCAATAAAATCTCCACACCAAATGGGTTTTCCTTGAACATCCTTGCTGATACAATTTAAAGTATCTAGTGTTAGCTTTTCACATGGGTTATAAAAGTTAACAACATAAGTTACAATATCATTACTAAACCACATTCTAATAGCCATAGCTTCTAACGTTTTACCCACATTGAAAACAATGCAATTAAGGCTATTTCGAATACATAGCTACACCCCCAACGCTTCTTCTTTGGTGTTTTACGGCGGTTGGTATCCAAGTGTTACCGCCACCTACTCTAGTTGTACGTTTAGACTTTATTTTTTTAAACTTTATTCTTCAGACTTCATTCTTTAGACTTCAGTCTTTAGACTTCATTAGTTTCTTACCCTGATGTCGGTGAAGACCCTTGATCTGGGAGACAGACTCAGCCGTTCACAAAAGAAAATAGGACAATTGAATCAGAGTTTTCACGACTCGACTGAAGTCAACTGAACTCAACTCGTGAATGAGTTCTTGTTGTTGCTGTTGTTGCTGTTGCTGTTGTTGTTGTTGTTGTTTTTGTTGTCCTTGCTGCTGCTCCGGCTGACAGACAACTGAAAATGTGCATTTATTGCCGTCTACCTTATTCTTTAGGAATTATTCTTTAGACTTTACCTTCCTTTCTGCCTGTTGTTGTTGTTGTTGTTGTTGTTGTTGTTGTTGTTTTATGGGGGTTGGCATCCGAGTGTTGTATTACCGCCTGCACAGACTCGTGAATGAGAGGATTTCATGTAAAGGAGGGTGTCCAAAGTGACATTCTAGAATCTTGTCCTTTATGTGCTGAATCCTGGCATCACGGTTACGGTTGTTATGCAAGAATACATGAGATTTAAGTGAAGCAAAAATGTGGTAAATGTGCTGGAGATCACAAGTATGGGAAATGTGATTGTGGCAGTATGGTCTGCGGGCAGACCGTGCCACTTAGGGCTCTTCCTATTGGCTAATCACTGGGGCCGTTGACCAATAAAAAGTTGATCAGTTTTGTCATTCATCCTCTGACCTCCTCACTTCCTGGGTCTGGGTGTGACTCCACGTACCTCCGCTCTCCAGTGCCGTGGCCAGTCACCTGGCGCCGCTTTGTTAACGTGTGATCTCTGCTGACTCAGGATTGTTGTGGTCTCGCTGTCATAGCCCCCCCCACATAGCCGTTGCCTTGCCCTGCCCTCTGTTGATATGGACGTCTGTGCCCTGTGTTTGTCCAGGTCCACTGAACTCTTAAAAGACTACACATCCATGCATAATGAACTGTGATACGAACTGTGATTACCTCTACTGAATAAGCCTGTGTTGTAAATGACAGTTATGTCAGAGGGGAAGAGCCTGAGCACAGCTTTAGCAAGTATGGGGCAAAGTTAACTTTTTAGGGTGTGTAACATTCAACCACTGGGGGTCTTAAGGACACTTCATCTAGCTCTAGGAGTGAGTATAGGATGAAGAGGCGGCTAGGAAGCTGTACCAGTTGGGGTGGATGTGTGTGTGAAGTGTTTAGGGCTGAGCAACCGTTGCCTTAAGGGAGGCAGCTCACTGCGCCCAAATGTCACCCAGGTCTGTGTGATCTGATTGAACCGGCCATGTCATTTCAGGTGCTGGCTGAGTAAAGTTGCCGTCAAGGCCCCTCATCTGCGTTGAGAGTGTAAGATGAGGTAGCTGTAGCGTACAGCTTAGGCGGTTGGAGAATCCGACTTGCGTCATTTTATATGGTTTTAACCTCGCAGAGATGTATTTGACAACCCTGTTCCCTTTCGTTTAGTTTAGTGGTTATAGTTGACTTGTGTGTACGAATTTGTGTGTGTGAGGCCTAAATATCGTCGGGACGCCGATAAAATGTTGGGGGGATAGATGTGGCAGTATGGTCTGCGGGCACCTGGCGCCGCTTTGTTAACGTGTGATCTCTGCTGACTCAGGATTGTTGTGGTCTCACTGTCATAGCCCCACAACGCGTGGTCCCGTGCAGCTAACGTGATGTAACCGAGTACATAAACTCTCTGGAGCGGTTGCCTTGCCCTGCCCTCTGTTGATATGGACGTCTGTGCCCTGTGTTGTCCAGGTCCACTGAACTCCTAAAAGACTATACATCCACGCATAATGAACTGTGATACGAACTGTGATTACCTCTACTGAATAAGCCTGCGAAAGTGTGTAATACTGGATGGATCTGTTTGACAAACTCAAAGAAGAGGACCATTTTTCAGACAACTTTTTAGACAAAGCCTTAATCCAATTCTGTTTCATGAAAACAATACAGGTAGGCCTAATTAATCCCATTGTTTTTTTTTAATAGTACTATATTGTATGCATAATGTTGTGTTAGTTTATGCAAGAAAATCACTGTGGTTTGCCCTTTGGCTTTTCCTTTTGGAAATGGAAATTTGGTTTGGTTTATTTAGGCCTAATATTTGTATTTCTATGTAACTTCAGCTCCCAGGGTTAATGCACTCTGGCTGCAGATCCTCACATGTTGGTGAGTTAATAACAATCTTACAATAAACATGTGATCTGTGGCCTCACATCCACCAGGCCTGGAAAACCACAGCCGATAATATTATGAAGAAATCAAAATATGAAATATACAAAATTAGTCAATTTAGTACCGTTTGTTTAATCTATGCAACAGTGCCATCTAGTGGTTAGCATGAAGCACTGCACGCTGAACTTGTATTTATTAAGTGTATTGTCTGTTTCCTGTATCCTCCATATTGCACGCGGTTCCACTCTTGTATGGTGGTAGAAATCATTTGCATCCTGTAACAAAACAAAAAAAGCTTTTGGTTTCTATCATATCTTTTATCTGTTTTTATCTCCAGCCAAAACTGTCCATGTATGATCAAAACAGAAGAAATGACACAAGACATATGGCAAACACTATATAGCAACAAAGTACATTGTTTTAATTGCAAAGATTAAGAAATAAAGGACCAGAATGAACACTCCAAACACCAAGTATGTTTAATTATGACATCATACTTTCAGAAAATGAATAACGCGACAGAATAACAGCGCCTTACAAGAAAGCATTGTTTCCCTCCTGAACATTTCTTCCATATTCATAGACCTGCAGTACAAAACCTGGTAAAACTGGAAAGATGAAACGTGCCACACTTCTTGTTCATGACCTCCTCTTCAGGAATCACTTCACCAACAATGGTTTTCCCTCTGTCAGGCACGTTCAGAAAAGCAGGCAACTCTTCCTCAGTTCGAGGCAAAGTATTGTCAAGACTGGGGGGTTCCATTTCTAAAAGGTTTGCAGTGCTAAAGTCACAATCGCACTATCCTCTGCCATCAAAGTTCCAATACAAACAACATTGTTTAGCCTTAAATTCTAAGGCTTGGGTGGTACATCAGAGTGATCGACTAAATGGACAGATTCAACACTGCTCTCCTCAAGATTCCGTTGTGTCTTTTACTTTCTTTTTGTTTTTTAAATCAAACTGCAGCATTGGCATCTTGGTTGTGTCATACATTTTCTTCAGCTACTAAATCTTCAGCTAAAGGATTTTCCTGTAAGTCGGTTAAATCCACTTCAAAATCAGAACTTTTGCCTTATACATTTTATCCTCCTGGAAAAAGGACTCTTTCTATGAGGTTTTTCTTCATACTCTTCTTTGGCACACTTTTTTCTGTGCATATGCACAATTGTCCTTTTCTTTGAAATGTAGCCACCACAGCTCAATTTTTCTGTGATTTCCCCGTTACATGCCCATTGTCTGAGGCATGATCGTTTTAGTTCTTGGTAAGCTTTAATTTAAATCTGATCAAAATGGACTTTTGACAGCTTGTTTCTTCTACAGTGTCCAAAGACAGCTACTCGATCTCCATATGATGGTCAGCTTTACTACACTGGGAT
Source organism: Eucyclogobius newberryi (assembly GCF_026437365.1). Lineage (NCBI taxonomy): Eukaryota > Metazoa > Chordata > Actinopteri > Gobiiformes > Gobiidae > Eucyclogobius > Eucyclogobius newberryi. The sequence goes on along the minus strand of NW_027315723.1, from coordinate 27,465,550 downwards.
AGATCTAGAGTTAAATGCACAAAACAATAAAAAGTATTTTGCATTAGTACGATTGGTCTGTGTGAGGCTTAAGTAAAACCATGTGCCTAACAGTTTCCACATGTCTTGATCTCAAAGATTCCACAAGCTCGTCCATCTTGACGTTTTTTGACTGAAATGAGGATGATAAATTAAATAGTAAACTATATGGCCTAAAAAACTTAATTAACATGAATTAACAAACTTAAAACGCTTAAATAAATATCAAATGCCTGGAAAGAAATACTAATTGTATTCATTTTAAATGGTATTGTATCTTGGTAGATTTTGGGCAAACATTTCTTGGGAAACTTGCCTCAGCCAAATGAGTTCACATCATAAATGTTGTTGGAGTCAGACAAGGGTGTCTGGTTTTATTGACATTATAAAAATAAATATATATAACAAAAAATGGATTGACGTAATGTAGCGTTAACAGTGGAGAGCTGCGTTCAGTTCAGCTAACGTGATCTGACCCAAAAACAAGGTTAACAAACAGAAACAAAAGACCACAATACAAAGGCAATCAACTGAGAAAGAGTTACCAAGCATCAAGGGCAACAAATGGGTAAAACCCCCTGTACAAACTACAAGCTCATGGATCTATTAAACTATTATAGATTTAGCTAGACAAAAACGGCGCCATGCTTTTCCATGGGTACTAAACGTATTAATTTTTTGTCCATAAACATGTTAACAAGGACAATAATGCAATTGTGGCATTACTGTAAAGTAAGTTTTATCAATCTAATAGAAATAACATTACATGGACCCAAAACAAGGATAATAAGGTCTACTTAGCATGCCTAGCCCCAGTATGTCAATCCCGAATTAGGGATAAACCATGAATTTATACATATGACATTTGATAAAACATACAACAATTATTACAATGTTGACATTTTCTGTTGACCTCAAATTTCAGAACGGGCCGGTTCCAGCAGTCTGTGTTTTGTGCTTGCATAACACAGACTGCTGTGTTATGCAAGCAGGTTGAAGTTTAAAAGTCCTAATTATGACCCAAAAATATGACTTTAAATCTAAAAATCAAATCAAAATTATGACTTTAAAATCGCAATTTTGAGATTAAAGCTCCAAATTATGACTTTAAAGCTCAATTTTTTTTTTTTTTAACTCCAAATTATGACTTTAAAACTTGAAATTATTAGATTAAAACTCAAAATTATGAGACTAAAGCCAATAGAAAATATAGTCATTTTACAGGCCAAACACTTTGAATGGTCTGGGCCGTGAGGGTGCAGTACCTCGGAGCGGCCACTACTCAATGTGCTGCACGGACAGAGAGCGCGTGCCTAAGAGTACATCCATGTAACTGAAGAGCAGTCACGTGACTAAAGGTAAGGATACCGGGCAGGGACATTCCTCAAATTTTGAAACCAGGAGTTTTTCAAATTGATATTTAATATTTAAAACTGTGTGTTATGGTGATCAAAAACAAGACTATAAACCTTTATAGTGCACAAGCCCAGATATTCACACAGTGAATGAGGTTTTGTCAAGAATGTAATTTAACCACACAAACCACTAAGCTATAATACACACTAGATGGCGCCAAAAACTAGGCCACGAAAAAGAATAATTCAATCAGGAACCAATAGTTGTTGACAAAACAGTGACTGGGATGCATGCAATGTTACAGTAATTGTATTGATTTTCAAATTGTTACATGGAGGCGTACAATGATGATGTTAAAGGCACTTAAAGTGTGAGCCAAGATTTAACTTTCCTCTTATCAAACACTTTATGGGTAATGATTTGTTGAGAGAGGTAATTATTGCTTCAGCCTCTTTATCGAAATAAAATGTAAGCTTTCAATAAAATATTAGCCTAATAAAGTCAGATTCCTGTTCCCCCAGGAGTTTCTACAATAGTTTTGATGCAGTATATATGCAATGACAATCCCACCTTAACGACACCACTGTGGACTAGTTGGTGCTTTACATTTATTTTTAAAGTGTCTGTTTTAGCGTAGATGCCTTAAAGATGAAAGAAAAATATGTTGGTAATTTGGTGGTTTTATTATTGGCCTAGTCATTGCTATTGACCTCAGTTCTGTAAAATCAAAACAACTGTTGCTGAAGTGTCTAACTAATGCTCAAAATAAGGGAATAGACATGAGCGAATACGGTTTATCGCCTCCGTCATAGCAGGAAAGAGTGTGACCAGGGCTTTTGTGGTAAGACCTGACACACACACACACACACACACACACACACACACACACACACACACACACACATGTAACTTCCCCTTTCTCTTAAATGGAGTCACATGCTGAGAAACTTCGCCGGAGCCGGTCAGCTGATGCGGCCTTTTCATGTTGCCTGTTTCTGACCTCAAGCCTCATCCTGCCATGCTTCTGCGGTGAGCATCTGAAAAGAGCGTATTACCTGTTAGTGTCACGTTACACTGCGGATAAGTCCAGATCATTCCCCGAGGTGCAGGAAGGGAGCCAAAAAAGGTGCACAAAGGGGTCCTCACAAAGACATGCACAAGAAGATAACTCATTGCACCTGCTCTGACAATATCCAGTAACCCAATCCTCACTTTCCTGGATAAGATGACACCTGCATGAAGAGGTTTGGGCAGCTGGAGAGGTAGAGAGCAGCGGAGAAAACATTCACCATTCCCTGAGCGGAACAGAGCAGTAATTACATGTAACTGTGGTGGAATGTAACATCATCGCTTACACTTGAGGAGGATTTACTTTTACTGCCACTCAATCGTGACCTGGACCGTTCTTAACAAACATGGATCAAGTTTGGTGACTTGAATTTCTTTTCTTACTTGTTAGTTTGTGTTATTTTGAGTTTAGTTTGCAACATCGGTGACGTGTTTTGCCAGTGAACACAATGGCCATGTTTGCGTGTCCACCAAAATCTGATTATTATCTGATTATTATCTGATTTCTAAACATTTAAGATGCTGTCAGGGCAATCAAGGCAAGCAGTGATTGACAAATAAACTCTAAAATTACACAACTATATAATATACGATATTTACATTGGTCAGAGATATATCCAAATAAGCCTGTTTTCCCCTCACTTCTGCTGCTGAAGCTTGGCTAAAGTCATGGTGTCTTTTAGCGGCCTCTACAGGTCACTGAGCAGTACTGCGCAGAAAGCTTGATTATATTTGCTCCGCTCTTTAAAATGAGCTTTTAGAACCGGAGCAGACAGCAGCTTCTGTTAGAGGTCTGAGCTCTGAGGACCACACAGCCTCAAACCCATGGATCTGTGCTCAAACCACGCTGAGTAAACCTGTGAGAATCTTGGAGGTTTGCAGGTTTTGCCCTGACTGAGCATGTGCAGAGGAGAAACGAAGCAACAGCAGCGCCAAGTTACAACAAACAAACCTAAAAAAAACTATCTACAAACAAGTTGTTGTTTGTAGCTAAGGCTCTGTTCACATGTCTAATGATTGAACAGTTAGAAATAGATGCAGTATTATAATAACTTGTGTATTGAATGGATCAGTGAAATAAGCCTATTTACTACATTCAGCTCACTAGGACACGAGGGACACTGGGGTTTGAAACTCTCCCTTGCATTCACTTTAGCTTGCAAATGTTATCTACTAAATATTGATGAACACCCCATGTGAGTAACAATCTGTGTTCTTGATTGTTCACACGTGCAGCTGTTGACAAGGGAAATTATGCAAATGTTAGATTCAAAGAGTTATTTTAAAATGCATTGTTTTGTCAAATACAGCAGTTACTGTGAAAATACCGGTCCATTGAGGTGTTTGTGACGGTCAGATTTATCTTGAGCATGTAAACACACACCAAAAATGATATCAAATTACAGCGACATCTGTTTATTCAGTTTGATTTCTCTTTATAATTGTGCCCAGTTTAAATCAGAGCCAGATTTGAGCCTCGAACAGCCAGATAAGTGACTCACTGAACTCACGGTAAGGTCTGTTCCTACACTCACTAGTGCATGTTTGTTCCATTGAATTACTTTGAACTATCGGCAACATTTATAAAGGGTCAAATCAGGACAATTCACCGAGCTAAGAAAGTGGTAGTCTGCTTTGGATTCTCCTCGTTAAAGTCGGCTATCATTTGTAACAGGAAGTTGCACCTTATTCAGTCACAGCGGCAGTAATGCTTCCAATGGCACGATGTTGGAGAGGTCACTGCACGCTCAGGGTTTACGGCTAGAAGCATTTGCACCTCATTTACATTCAGTGAAACAGTCCCATATTAAAATGATTCAGGCAATTACAGGAGCCGAACACCGTCCTTGGAGTTTTGCAACAGCGGGAGCCATTTCACGACGCTTAAGTGGATGCTTCATTAGAACATGTTTGACCTTGACAGATTTTAATTTGGCTTGTTTATCAAGCATTTATAAAAATGGTTTGAATAAGACTTGATCAGAAAATAGAAAAGTTATGAGGTGATATTTCTGGTGTTGGGCCTTGTCAGGAAACTTAAGGCTCATGTAGAGTTTAGCTCTCGGAGGCAAGTCAAGATCCAAGAGCTTTTAAAGGCAAAAACAGTTGGCTACATTTCTCAAGAATTACTTTTGGGTTTTGCAGGTTCATGGTGAGTTCATATTTGAAATAAAACACTCCACGTGAAGCGTTGTGATTTGACCTTTTGACCTTTACTCATTTAAACATATGAACATTTCCCTGACCGCATCTATATTGACTACAGTCGATTATATTGAGACGTGTTGAAATACAAGTCTGAAGGCTTCTAGAGAACATTAATGAATGAAGCATATTATTGATAAAAGACAAAAATGGGTTATTCTTTTTTTTTGACGTTTTGATTTAATAATGAGACTATCATTGTTATTGTTAGACTGTTATTGTCATTGTTATAAAAACTCTTCTTGTATGTGTTTTAGAATCTAATGTATTTCAGATAATGATTACTGTACAACTATCAAAATGCACTACTTTATTTTATTGTCGACTTGTCAGGATTTCTTGATTAATTGTTGCAGCCCCCCCTGATATTCTCATAGGATTCATACATATCATACATAGGCACATGCACGCACATATTTAAGTCCATATGCATCAACACTTAAGGTACACACAAACACACACATTATACAAGTACATTATACACACGTGCATGCAGACGCACACATGCACTTACAGTCATACATATAAACTGCCGCTCATATTAAAGTGCATTTTGGATTATTCTCTGAACAGATTTACTTCTTAAACTCTGGTTGATGTTTAAATAATCCCACAACAAGGTGCAGTCATTCATGACACTTTTAAATGCAGCTTGTTGGAGAACTCTCTTTTCTTGGCACGTCTCGTCCTTGGACCTGATTAAAACTGCAGCTGTTTGGCTCCAACAAGTATTTTCCCATTCAAATTGACAACATATGTGGAGTTCTTTTGTTTGATTTTCTTCCATTCGTGGATGAGGATGAGACTGTCAGTGTGTCCTTTGATAAGCAGAACTACTCTTGAAAATGTGTTCCTCAGTATGCAATTTGCTATTATAATAATTCTGAATAAATATTGCATCTTTTCCTTGACCTTTTACAACAAAGCATCTAAGGTCATCAGCTCAGAGTGTTGATTAACTCTGGTTTATTAGCGAGATGGCTGAGAGGAACTAATGCTTGTCATTGTGGAAATGAAGGCCTGAATGCAATAAGTGATTATGCGTGGAGCCAGCTGTGTGCTGTGTTTAGCCTTAATTAAAAGTGTTAGCGGGACGCCAAAATCTAGCTTTTATCAGTGGACCAGAGCTGCAGGACGGTCCTCAGTGAGGATCCCTGCTGAGCCCGTGTCTCATAATTATCATATGATTTCACATGCACCACTAATCCTATTCTTCATGTATTTTGAGAGATCTTTGGCACAAAGCTCATCACACTCATGGAACATCATTATTTTGGTTAATACCTTTGGCAGAATGTTCTCACTGTGGTGGCCAGGATAAGTCGTGGTGAATTTGAGTGTGGCTGGATTTAAAACGTCAGTGTTACATTATATTTGGGTAAACTGAAAACTTGACTGGCACGTGAAGACACTGTTTCTGTGGAAATGTAACTGACACTCACAGAAGAGAAATGAACATTGTGGTTCTCAAACTGTAGTGACACAGACTCCTGCAGTTTATGGATCTGTTTTTCCTGATCTCTTGTTATTTCTATTGTAGACTGGGACTTTTAAAATTATTTTTTTCCAAATAAAGGTGGAAATATGGTGCCAGAAGGCATCTAGATAGGAAAATACAAAACAAATAAAGTGTATTGTTGATGAAAATCAGAAATAGTTTATAGTATTTTGTGTTTGAGTCTGTGTATAGTCCAGATAACCAGTCCGGTCCAGATATTTGTGCATAGCTTTTCTGTTTTAGTCCATATTGCTTACTTGGTTTGTCCGTTGTGTTTGGAATACTTGTGTTAAAAATACAAAAGGGCAAAACTTCTTGAGTCTTCTTATAGTACATTTTTGCTTTTGTACTTTTTTCTTTTGGGTGATCGTTGTTTTTACGTAGTGTTTGATTTTATGTTGTTTTTGCTTTGTTTCTCTTTGTAAATAGATTAAATAAAATGCTGTGCTTGTTGTGTTCTTTTGTGCCTCAACCTGCATGTTTTCACAGTTCAAACAATCACAGCATTTTGTCAGCATAATACAATTTTCCTTCGACACTTTCTTTTGTTTCGACATGTGCTCTGCCTCTCTTTTGCATTAGAATACCAGATTCTGCAGACACCCACCAGCAGGACTTTTCCCGCCAACAGGAAGTGGAGCTGGAGGCGGGCGGTGGGTGTGATGCTTCTCTGTGGTGACTCACAGACACTCGCACAACTGTTTCTTGCACAACTTCCTAAACCGCAACTGTAACTTCAAGTCCACGTCTCAAAAACATTACTCACCGTTTTAATTTACAAGTGCAAATTGGTGTCACCCATCGCTGCCATTCTTTGTGGACGGTAAGGTGCGCTACTGTTGCCATGACGACAAATGGTGAGAATGACCTGGTTGTGAAACAAAAGCAGTGTGTACTTTGTCTCGCTGGATTAAAAGCTTCACACGCAGCACATGTGAATCAGCAGAAAGACACCGTGATGTCAGACGCTGTGTTGGAAGGAAAGGGTGAATGTGCAGCGCTGGGGGTCACGCCCGTGGTTCCAGGGGACAAACCCGGCCACGCCCGTGGTTCCAGGGGACAAACCCGGTCACCTGTCCCAATTTTTCCAGCCCCATAAATCCTTTTGAGAAGCATGATTGACCACATCATAAAAGAAAGCATGAACACGTTACATAACTTTGAAAGGGGATGTGTTACGTAAAATCCACTTAATGAGCGTTTAACCACGTTACAGCAGTGTCTCCTTATCATGAGTGTACTTAAAGTTGTATTTCGATTGATTAAAGCATCCATCCATGTTTGAGTTTATCCTGTTTTGTCCTGCAACTCAGGCTTAAGTGCTGTTTTCACCTTCCCCCTATCCCTGCCCACATTCCCTGTCGTAAATTGTGATTATTTGAAAAATGAATACGAGGGATATATGTTTGATTTGAAAATGTCACGTGACCACTTTTCAATAATAAAAACAGGTGGATGACACTGTGAAGAGGCGGAGCTTATCAGTTCTGCAGGTTTGAACAGGAAGTCAATGGACATGTTTCTATTATATTGTCGTTTTAGATCAATGTTGCCGTTTGCAATGAATGAAATGTAAAATGATGATCTACTTATGCTATAGTTCAATGCTAAATACATGAATGTCTGTAGTGTCAAGTCTGTTATGGATGAATGTTTTGAGACAAACACGACTCAGCTTCAAGACTTTATGGATTTCAACTTCTTCAGCCACTTCATTTCAAATATGTTATCTTTTAAAATTATTAATACTTAAGTTGCTTTGATTTTGTATATATTTTTAATCATTATATTACATTTATATATTTATTTATCTATTCATTCATGTTGAACTTTATAAGGATTGTGTATATTTTAGCCTGTAGCCTACTTTTTAAAATAGATTTTTTACATTTTAAATCTCTAAATTTAGAAACAATAGCTCACTAGCTCTTTCTGAAGTAATAAACTAGCCTTTTAATAATAATGATAATAAAAATACTAATGCTAATAATAAAAATAATAAAATAAATAAATAATAACAATAAAATAGATAAAGCATTGTAAGTAGTCTTTAGGTTAAATCTTTTTGTTTGGAAAATAACATATTTGCTAAATCCTCATGCAAACGTACAGTCCCCATGTTGTGTTTGAATGGAAAAAGAGTTTTTAAACCCTTAAACTTGGTTATTTGATCACAGATTCAGTAAAAACTTGTGCAACTGCATTTACATGTTTCACCACACGCATGTTGCTGTAAAACTCAGGGGAAGCCACAGATGTTTGTGACTTTCATTTTTCTTTTGGCCTTGAGCTTCCCCTCTCGACCTCGTCCTCTCAATTCATCAGTCGTCAGCACGTTTTCTCCCCGTAACACCAGCAGACCACACTATCTGCAACTTACACGCTCAAAACCCCAGCAACTTAATCTTGACTTATTTAATGATAAAGAGAACAAAATCCTTTTCTTGTCACACTCTCACAATAATCCCTGTAGTTCAGAAAGGCAGCTGTTAAAAGCACATACAACTTCACATAGAAAAAACTCCTCAAGTATAAGTTTTCATTTGCTGATTTAAGCCAGTCTTTCAGCACTTGCATTGGCCTTTAGCCTCCATAAGCCTTCCAGCTATAATTATCTACAGCGTGCAGTGAATGGAGAGGGCCTTGGGTTTCCAGATTAATTACATTTGCAGTGAGTTCAGAGCAGCTACAGTTGCTTGAAAAGAGCTGTCGGCCACACTACACCTGACGCTGGAGAGCGACTGTGCAGTTTGGAGAAGGCTTGTCGAGGTCTAACGATGGCTAAATCATGCAGTGTCGGCGCTGTTACATTTCCATTGTCGTTTACAGAGCAATAATGAGAGACATCCACGTTGTATTATGAGAATCTGTTTGAAATACATGATACTTTTCATGCCACGTGGCCTCATGAAGTTCAAGATCTACAGGTTAAACTTTATACTTGCTCAAAAGAGTACCATATTTTCCGTACTATAAATCGCACCTTTTTTCATAGTTTTGGCCGGGGTGCGACTTATGCTTATATTTATACTTATATACTTATACTCCGGAGTGACTTATATGTGACATTATTTGTTATTTTCATATTCCAGTGCAACTTATATGTTTTTTCTTCTCTATTATGCATTTTTTGGCCGGTGCGACTTATAGTCCGGAAAATACGGTATTTGTTTCCATTGTTTTAGTGTCAATTAGTGTCTTATTTTTGATCACTTTAAAGATTAATAGTGGTTGAAAGATTATACTCTATGTTTTATTAATGATAATATACATATATAATATTGTTTTTTTTAATACATCCCCTCTTAAAACCACAAATCCTCCCATCATTACAACATATCAGATTTCAGTGTTGCAACAGCAGAAGAATAAAATAAACAGACGGTTCTCTGATTGGAAATAGGAAATTAGATGATCTCTGGTGGTATATTTAGTTAGTTTGAAGAGTTTATTGTGCCTAAGTCGGGAGCAGAGTGCGACCTCAGAGCGTTTGTCTCGAGCATCACCTTCTGTCCAGACTCAGAGAACACCACAACGCCGCCATCGGATTTATCAACTCACACTCTGGTAAGGTTTTGCCCTTTTCCTTTTAAAACATTTAAATAAGACACATTATGCGGTGTTTTGGGGGCATTTACTGTAAACTGCTGTCATATGCTGTGGGAATAATGATAAACTTGTCGAGTGGGAAATTGCACATGAACGCCCCGTCATGTCATCATTTCTACTGTAGATACTTGAGATGAAATAACCTCTGACCT